>NW_023493658.1:522500-625000 GCF_013265735.2 Oncorhynchus mykiss
GACCTCTAGCTTCTACACCACATCCCCCCTTCTCCTGCTCTAACATGAGACCTCATCAGTACTCATTTTGGGTGCTAGTACTGTTTCTATTTAGGTGCTGGAACATTAAGCCAATATTCTATAAGAGGTGAACTCAAGCAGTAGAAAGTTAGAGGTGATATTATAGGACACTATGTGAAATGTTGCTGCTCTGTCAGCAGTTTCCTGTGGAGTTTTTTTAACATATCAGTTTGCTGTAGTGTGTTCAACCACTGATCCAAGATAAGTTGCTAGGAAGTTAATCTCACATCATTGACGTTAGGATGTAATGAGATAGAAGTCATATAGCCTAGCAGTATTTTCCACTCTTCAGTCCACTCTTTATGATAGCAGACTGTGGAACCCCAGTTAGAGACAGATATGATACCTGCAGTGGTACTGATGACCCTGTTGTGGAGCACAGGTAAGGATGCTGTTACACACTTGTGACAGTTACTGAGATATGTTTTGATATTGTAAGATATATTATAATTTGCAGGGTTAGTAAAATAACATGCAACTGGAAGCAGACAGTAAAAATGTGTCTCAAAGCAGGACAATGATGTGATCACCTGTAAATGTACTTTACTGTAGTCTAACTGTCCATCTGGGGACAGGCACTAATGTCAGTTAAGTTGTGATGGTGTCATGCATCTGACTGTTGTATATTCAGTGTGTCAATGATTGATTGTATCTGTCTCAATGTAAATGAGAGAATATATTATATATTATATTGGTGTTATGTTAGAGTAGGAGAAGGGAGGGGTGGAGATGATAGAGGTCTATGAGCTGAGTCAAAATCAACAGGTCCAACACTATACGTCACGAAGAGAGAGAGAACAAGAGAGAGAGAGAGAGAGAGAGAGAGAGAGAGAGCGTGTGCGCAAAATAAATGAGCAGAGCGAGAGGGAGGAGAGAGGAGGGGAGGGGACAGAGGAGGGACGGTGAGAAAGGAGGGGAGGGGAGGTAGGAGGGTAACGGAGAGAAGGGGAGGGGAGAGAGAGAAATGTGGAGGAGAGAGAAGGAGAGAGAAGCGGAGGGTAGAGAGAAGGGGAGGGGAGAGAGAGAAATGTGGAGGAGAGAGAAAGAGAGAGAAGCGGAGGGTAGAGAGAAGGGGAGGGGAGAGAGAGAATTGTGGAGGAGAGAGAAAGAGAGAGAAGGGGAGGGAGAGAGAGAAATGTGGAGGAGAGAGAAAGAGAGAGAAGGGAAGAGATGGGGGAGGGGAGAGAAATAGTAAAGGAAGGGCTCCACTAGGGCTCTCTCAGCCAGCCTGCTCCACTAGGGCCCTCTCAGCCAGCCTGCTCCACTAGGGCCCTCTCAGCCAGCCTGCTCCACTAGGGCCCTCTCAGCCAGCCTGCTCCACTAGGGCCCTCTCAGCCAGCCTGCTCCACTAGGGCCCTCTCAGCCAGCCTGCTCCACTAGGGCCATCTCAGCCAGCCAGCTCCACTAGGGCCCTCTCAGCCAGCCTGATCCACTAGGGCCCTCTCAGCCAGCCTGCTCCACTAGGGCCCTCTCAGCCAGCCTGCTCCACTAGGGCCCTCTCAGCCAGTTTGCTCCACTAGGGCCCTCTCAGCCAGCCTGCTCCACTAGGGCCCTCTCAGCCAGCCTGCTCCACTAGGGCCCTCACAGCCAGCCTGCTCCACTAGGGCCCTCACAGACAGCCTGCTCCACTATGGCCCTCACAGCCAGCCTGCTCCACTAGGGCCCTCTCAGCCAGCCTGCTCCACTAGGGCCCTCACAGCCAGCCTGCTCCAATAGGGCCCTCTCAGCCAGCCTGCTCCACTAGGGCCCTCTCAGCCAGTCTGCTCCACTAGGGCCCTCTCAGCCAGCCTGCTCCACTAGGGCCCTCTCAGCCATTCTGCTCCACTAGGGCCCTCTTAGCCAAGCTGGCTCCTCTAGGGCCCTCTCAGCCAAGCTGGCTCCTCTAGGGCCCTCTCAGCCAGCCTGCACCACTAGGGCCCTCTCAGCCATCTGGTTATACTAGGGCCCTCTCAGCCATCTGGTTACACTAGGGCACTCTTAGCCAGCCTGCTCCTCTAGGGCCTTCTCAGCCAAGCTGGCTCCTCTAGGGCCCTCTCAGCTAAGCTGGCTCCTCTAGGGCCCTCACAGCAAGCCTGCACCACTAGGGCCCTCTCAGCCATCTGGAAACACTAGGGCCCACTCAGTCAGCTGGCTCCTCTAGGGCCCTCACAGCCAGCCTGCAACACTACGGCCCTCTCAGCTATCTGGTTACACTAGGGCCCTCTCAGCCATCTGGTTACACTAGGGCCCTCTCAGCCATCTGGTTACACTAGGGCCCTCTCAGCCAGCCTGCTCCACTAGGGCCCTCTCAGCCACCTGGCTCCACTATGGCCCTCTCAGCCACCTGGCTCCTCTAGGGCCCTCTCAGCCAGCTGGCTCCATTAGGGCCCTCTCAGACAGCTGGCTCCACTAGGGACCTCTCAGCCACCTGGCTCCACTAGGGCCCTCTCAGCCAGTTGGTGTGTGTAGGAGAGTGTGAGTTGTGTGTGCAAAAAGTAGAAGTACAAATGTCAAGGGTTATTAACTAAAGTGATAAATCTAGTCCTAGGTTTTATTTACTGTTGTGTTTGTTCTCCACTGGTTACCCTGTTCTCATCACAACAGGTCACACATTCTGCTGACATGATGACACACTGTGGTATTTCACCTCACAGAAACAGGAGTTTGTCAATATTACATATTATTTTTCAAATTATTTTGGGGTCTTTGTAATCTGACAGAATATGTCTCCTATATCGTACTACATTAAACAGGAGGTTAGGAGGTGCAGCTCAATTTCCACCTTATTTTGTGGGCACTGGGCACATAGCCTGTATTCTCTCTGCCTATGGCGAGAGAGACTCTTAAGTAGAGACTCTTAATCTCTGAAACTCTTAAGGATTGGCCCCTTTTTTTCAATTTTCGCCTAAAATGACAAACTCAAATCTAACTGCCTGTAATTCAGGCCCTGAAGCAAGGACATTTTTTTTTAATTTCACCTTTATTTAACCAGGTTGGCAAGTTGAGAACAAGTTCTCATTTACAATTGCGACCTGGCCAAGATAAGTGTTTATATTTAGGTGCTGGAACATTAAGCCAATATTCTATAAGAGGTGAACTCAAGCAGTAGAAAGTTAGAGGTGATATTATAGGACACTATGTGAAATGTTGCTGCTCTGTCAGCAGTTTCCTGTGGAGTTTTTTTAACATATCAGTTTGCTGTAGTGTGTTCAACCACTGATCCAAGATAAGTTGCTAGGAAGTTAATCTCACATCATTGACGTTAGGATGTAATGAGATAGAAGTCATATAGCCTAGCAGTATTTTCCACTCTTCAGTCCACTCTTTATGATAGCAGACTGTGGAACCCCAGTTAGAGACAGATATGATACCTGCAGTGATACTGATGACCCTGTTGTGGAGCACAGGTAGGATGCTGTTACACACTTGTGACAGTTACTGAGATATGTTTTGATATTGTAAGATATATTATAATTTGCAGGGTTAGTAAAATAACATGCAACTGGAAGCAGACAGTAAAAATGTGTCTCAAAGCAGGACAATGATGTGATCACCTGTAAATGTACTTTACTGTAGTCTAACTGTCCATCTGGGGACAGGCACTAATGTCAGTTAAGTTGTGATGGTGTCATGCATCTGACTGTTGTATATTCAGTGTGTCAATGATTGATTGTATCTGTCTCAATGTAAATGAGAGAATATATTATATATTATATTGGTGTTATGTTAGAGTAGGAGAAGGGAGGGGTGGAGATGATAGAGGTCTATGAGCTGAGTCAAAATCAACAGGTCCAACACTATACGTCACGAAGAGAGAGAGAACAAGAGAGAGAGAGAGAGAGAGAGAGAGAGCGTGTGCGCAAAATAAATGAGCAGAGCGAGAGGGAGGAGAGAGGAGGGGAGGGGACAGAGGAGGGACGGTGAGAAAGGAGGGGAGGGGAGGTAGGAGGGTAACGGAGAGAAGGGGAGGGGAGAGAGAGAAATGTGGAGGAGAGAGAAGGAGAGAGAAGCGGAGGGTAGAGAGAAGGGGAGGGGAGAGAGAGAAATGTGGAGGAGAGAGAAAGAGAGAGAAGGGGAGGGAGAGAGAGAAATGTGGAGGAGAGAGAGAAGGGAAGAGATGGGGGAGGGGAGAGAAATAGTAAAGGAAGGGCTCCACTAGGGCCCTCTCAGCCAGTCTGCTCCACTAGGGCCCTCTCAGCAAGCCTGCTCCACTAGGGCCCTCTCAGCCAGCCTGCTCCACTAGGGCCCTCACAGCCAGCCTGCTCCACTAGGGCCCTCACAGCCAGCCTGCTCCACTAGGGCCCTCACAGCCAGCCTGCTCCACTAGGGCCCTCTCAGCCAGCCTGCTCCAGTAGGGCCCTCACAGCCAGCCTGCTCCAATAGGGCCCTCTCAGCCAGCCTGCTCCACTAGGGCCCTCTCAGCCAGCCTGCTCCACTAGGGCCCTCTCAGCCAGTCTGCTCCACTAGGGCCCTCTCAGACAGCCTGCTCCAGTAGGGCCCTCTCAGACAGCTGGCTCCACTAGGGACCTCTCAGCCACCTGGCTCCACTAGGGCCCTCTCAGCCAGTTGGTGTGTGTAGGAGAGTGTTAGTTGTGTGTGCAAAAAGTAGAAGTACAAATGTCAAGGGTTATTAACTAAAGTGATAAATCTAGTCCTAGGTTTTATTTACTGTGGTGTTTGTTCTCCACTGGTTACCCTGTTCTCATCACAACAGGTCACACATTCTGCTGACATGATTACACACTGTGGTATTTCACCTAACAGAAACAGGAGTTTGTCAATATTACATATTATTTTTCAAATTATTTTGGGGTCTTTGTAATCTGACAGAATATGTCTCCTATATCGTACTACATTAAACAGGAGGTTAGGAGGTGCAGCTCAATTTCCACCTTATTTTGTGGGCACTGGGCACATAGCCTGTATTCTCTCTGCCTATGGCGAGAGAGACTCTTAAGTAGAGACTCTTAATCTCTGAAACTCTTAAGGATTGGCCCCTTTTTTTCAATTTTTGCCTAAAATGACAAACTCAAATCTAACTGCCTGTAACTCAGGCCCTGAAGCAAGGACATTTTTTTTTAATTTCACCTTTATTTAACCAGGTTGGCAAGTTGAGAACAAGTTCTCATTTACAATTGCGACCTGGCCAAGATAAGTGTTTATATTTAGGTGCTGGAACATTAAGCCAATATTCTATAAGAGGTGAACTCAAGCAGTAGAAAGTTAGAGGTGATATTATAGGACACTATGTGAAACGTTGCTGCTCTGTCAGCAGTTTCCTGTGGAGTTTTTTTAACATATCAGTTTGCTGTAGTGTGTTCAACCACTGATCCAAGATAAGTTGCTAGGAAGTTAATCTCACATCATTGACGTTAGGATGTAATGAGATAGAAGTCATATAGCCTAGCAGTATTTTCCACTCTTCAGTCCACTCTTTATGATAGCAGACTGTGGAACCCCAGTTAGAGACAGATATGATACCTGCAGTGATACTGATGACCCTGTTGTGGAGCACAGGTAGGATGCTGTTACACACTTGTGACAGTTACTGAGATATGTTTTGATATTGTAAGATATATTATAATTTGCAGGGTTAGTAAAATAACATGCAACTGGAAGCAGACAGTAAAAATGTGTCTCAAAGCAGGACAATGATGTGATCACCTGTAAATGTACTTTACTGTAGTCTAACTGTCCATCTGGGGACAGGCACTAATGTCAGTTAAGTTGTGATGGTGTCATGCATCTGACTGTTGTATATTCAGTGTGTCAATGATTGATTGTATCTGTCTCAATGTAAATGAGAGAATATATTATATATTATATTGGTGTTATGTTAGAGTAGGAGAAGGGAGGGGTGGAGATGATAGAGGTCTATGAGCTGAGTCAAAATCAACAGGTCCAACACTATACGTCACGAAGAGAGAGAGAACAAGAGAGAGAGAGAGAGAGAGAGAGAGAGCGTGTGCGCAAAATAAATGAGCAGAGCGAGAGGGAGGAGAGAGGAGGGGAGGGGACAGAGGAGGGACGGTGAGAAAGGAGGGGAGGGGAGGTAGGAGGGTAACGGAGAGAAGGGGAGGGGAGAGAGAGAAATGTGGAGGAGAGAGAAGGAGAGAGAAGCGGAGGGTAGAGAGAAGGGGAGGGGAGAGAGAGAAATGTGGAGGAGAGAGAAAGAGAGAGAAGGGGAGGGAGAGAGAGAAATGTGGAGGAGAGAGAGAAGGGAAGAGATGGGGGAGGGGAGAGAAATAGTAAAGGAAGGGCTCCACTAGGGCCCTCTCAGCCAGTCTGCTCCACTAGGGCCCTCTCAGCAAGCCTGCTCCACTAGGGCCCTCTCAGCCAGCCTGCTCCACTAGGGCCCTCACAGCCAGCCTGCTCCACTAGGGCCCTCACAGCCAGCCTGCTCCACTAGGGCCCTCACAGCCAGCCTGCTCCACTAGGGCCCTCTCAGCCAGCCTGCTCCAGTAGGGCCCTCACAGCCAGCCTGCTCCAATAGGGCCCTCTCAGCCAGCCTGCTCCACTAGGGCCCTCTCAGCCAGCCTGCTCCACTAGGGCCCTCTCAGCCAGTCTGCTCCACTAGGGCCCTCTCAGACAGCCTGCTCCAGTAGGGCCCTCTCAGACAGCTGGCTCCACTAGGGACCTCTCAGCCACCTGGCTCCACTAGGGCCCTCTCAGCCAGTTGGTGTGTGTAGGAGAGTGTTAGTTGTGTGTGCAAAAAGTAGAAGTACAAATGTCAAGGGTTATTAACTAAAGTGATAAATCTAGTCCTAGGTTTTATTTACTGTGGTGTTTGTTCTCCACTGGTTACCCTGTTCTCATCACAACAGGTCACACATTCTGTTGACATGATTACACACTGTGGTATTTCACCTAACAGAAACAGGAGTTTGTCAATATTACATATTATTTTTCAAATTATTTTGGGGTCTTTGTAATCTGACAGAATATGTCTCCTATATCGTACTACATTAAACAGGAGGTTAGGAGGTGCAGCTCAATTTCCACCTTATTTTGTGGGCACTGGGCACATAGCCTGTATTCTCTCTGCCTATGGCGAGAGAGACTCTTAAGTAGAGACTCTTAATCTCTGAAACTCTTAAGGATTGGCCCCTTTTTTTCAATTTTTGCCTAAAATGACAAACTCAAATCTAACTGCTTGTAACTCAGGCCCTGAAGCAAGGACATTTTTTTTTAATTTCACCTTTATTTAACCAGGTTGGCAAGTTGAGAACAAGTTCTCATTTACAATTGCGACCTGGCCAAGATAAGTGTTTATATTTAGGTGCTGGAACATTAAGCCAATATTCTATAAGAGGTGAACTCAAGCAGTAGAAAGATAGAGGTGATATTATAGGACACTATGTGAAACGTTGCTGCTCTGTCAGCAGTTTCCTGTGGAGTTTTTTTAACATATCAGTTTGCTGTAGTGTGTTCAACCACTGATCCAAGATAAGTTGCTAGGAAGTTAATCTCACATCATTGACGTTAGGATGTAATGAGATAGAAGTCATATAGCCTAGCAGTATTTTCCACTCTTCAGTCCACTCTTTATGATAGCAGACTGTGGAACCCCAGTTAGAGACAGATATGATACCTGCAGTGATACTGATGACCCTGTTGTGGAGCACAGGTGGGATGCTGTTACACTGATATACACTTGTGACAGTTACTGAGATATGTTTTGATATTGTAAGATATATTATAATTTGCAGGGTTAGTAAAATAACATGCAACTGGAAGCAGACAGTAAAAATATGTCTCAAAGCAGGACAATGATGTGATCACCTGTAAATGTACTTTACTGTAGTCTAACTGTCCATCTGGGGACAGGAACTAATGTCAGTTAAGTTGTGATGGTGTCATGCATCTGACTGTTGTATATTCAGTGTGTCAATGATTGATTGTATCTGTCTCAATGTAAATGAGAGAATATATTATATATTATATTGGTGTTATGTTAGAGTAGGAGAAGGGAGGGGTGGAGATGATAGAGGTCTATGACCTGAGTCAAAATCAACAGGTCCAACACTATACGTCACGAAGAGAGAGAACAAGAGAGAGAGAGAGAGAGAGAGCGTGTGCGCAAAATAAATGAGCAGAGCGAGAGGGAGGAGAGAGGAGGGGAGGGGACAGAGGAGGGACGGTGAGAAAGGAGGGGAGGGGAGGTAGGAGGGTAACGGAGAGAAGGGGAGGGGAGAGAGAGAAATGTGGAGGAGAGAGAAGGAGAGAGAAGCGGAGGGTAGAGAGAAGGGGAGGGGAGAGAGAGAAATGTGGAGGAGAGAGAATGGGAGGGAGAGAGAGAAATGTGGAGGAGAGAGAAAGAGAGAGAAGGGAAGAGATGGGGGAGGGGAGAGAAATAGTAAAGGAAGGGCTCCACTAGGGCCCTCTCAGCCAGCCTGCTCCACTAGGGCCCTCTCAGCCAGCCAGCTCCACTAGGGCCCTCTCAGCCAGCCTGATCCACTAGGGCCCTCTCAGCCAGCCTGCTCCACTAGGGCCCTCTCAGCCAGCCTGCTCCACTAGGGCCCTCTCAGCCAGTCTGCTCCACTAGGGCCCTCTCAGCAAGCCTGCTCCACTAGGGCCCTCTCAGCCAGCCTGCTCCACTAGGGTTCTCACAGCCAGCCTGCTCCACTAGGGCCCTCACAGCCAGCCTGCTCCACTAGGGCCCTAACAGCCAGCCTGCTCCACTAGGGCCCTCTCAGCCAGCCTGCTCCACTAGGGCCCTCACAGCCAGCCTGCTCCAATAGGGCCCTCTCAGCCAGCCTGCTCCACTAGGGCCCTCTCAGCCAGCCTGCTCCACTAGGGCCCTCTCAGCCAGTCTGCTCCACTAGGGCCCTCTCAGCCAGCCTGCTCCACTAGGGCCCTCTCAGCAATTCTGCTCCACTAGGGCCCTCTCAGCCAAGCTGGCTCCTCTAGGGCCCTCTCAGCCAGCCTGCACCACTAGGGCCCTCTCAGCCATCTGGTTATACTAGGGCCCTCTCAGCCATCTGGTTACACTAGGGCCCTCTCAGCCATCTGGCTCCACTAGGGCACTCTTAGCCAGCCTGCTCCTCTAGGGCCTTCTCAGCCAAGCTGGCTCCTCTAGGGCCCTCTCAGCTAAGCTGGCTCCTCTAGGGCCCTCACAGCAAGCCTGCACCACTAGGGCCCTCTCAGCCATCTGGAAACACTAGGGCCCACTCAGTCAGCTGGCTCCTCTAGGGCCCTCACAGCCAGCCTGCAACACTACGGCCCTCTCAGCTATCTGGTTACACTAGGGCCCTCTCAGCCATCTGGTTACACTAGGGCCCTCTCAGCCATCTGGTTACACTAGGGCACACTCTCAGCCAGCCTGCTCCACTAGGGCCCTCTCAGCCACCTGGCTTCACTATGGCCCTCTCAGCCACCTGGCTCCTCTAGGGCCCTCTCAGCCAGCTGGCTCCATTAGGGCCCTCTCAGACAGCTGGCTCCACTAGGGACCTCTCAGCCACCTGGCTCCACTAGGGCCCTCTCAGCCAGTTGGTGTGTGTAGGAGAGTGTGAGTTGTGTGTGCAAAAAGTAGAAGTACAAATGTCAAGGGTTATTAACTAAAGTGATAAATCTAGTCCTAGGTTTTATTTACTGTGGTGTTTGTTCTCCACTGGTTCCCCTGTTCTCATCACAACAGGTCACACATTCTGCTGACATGATTACACACTGTGGTATTTCACCTCACAGAAACAGGAGTTTGTCAATATTACATATTATTTTTCAAATTATTTTGGGGTCTTTGTAATCTGACAGAATATGTCTCCTATATCGTACTACATTAAACAGGAGGTTAGGAGGTGCAGCTCAATTTCCACCTTATTTTGTGGGCACTGGGCACATAGCCTGTATTCTCTCTGCCTATGGCGAGAGAGACTCTTAAGTAGAGACTCTTAATCTCTGAAACTCTTAAGGATTGTCCCCTTTTTTTCAATTTTCGCCTAAAATGACAAACTCAAATCTAACTGCCTGTAATTCAGGCCCTGAAGCAAGGACATTTTTTTTTAATTTCACCTTTATTTAACCAGGTTGGCAAGTTGAGAACAAGTTCTCATTTACAATTGCGACCTGGCCAAGATAAGTGTTTATATTTAGGTGCTGGAACATTAAGCCAATATTCTATAAGAGGTGAACTCAAGCAGTAGAAAGTTAGAGGTGATATTATAGGACACTATGTGAAATGTTGCTGCTCTGTCAGCAGTTTCCTGTGGAGTTTTTTTAACATATCAGTTTGCTGTAGTGTGTTCAACCACTGATCCAAGATAAGTTGCTAGGAAGTTAATCTCACATCATTGACGTTAGGATGTAATGAGATAGAAGTCATATAGCCTAGCAGTATTTTCCACTCTTCAGTCCACTCTTTATGATAGCAGACTGTGGAACCCCAGTTAGAGACAGATATGATACCTGCAGTGATACTGATGACCCTGTTGTGGAGCACAGGTAGGATGCTGTTACACACTTGTGACAGTTACTGAGATATGTTTTGATATTGTAAGATATATTATAATTTGCAGGGTAAAAATGTGTCTCAAAGCAGGACAATGATGTGATCACCTGTAAATGTACTTTACTGTAGTCTAACTGTCCATCTGGGGACAGGCACTAATGTCAGTTAAGTTGTGATGGTGTCATGCATCTGACTGTTGTATATTCAGTGTGTCAATGATTGATTGTATCTGTCTCAATGTAAATGAGAGAATATATTATATATTATATTGGTGTTATGTTAGAGTAGGAGAAGGGAGGGGTGGAGATGATAGAGGTCTATGACCTGAGTCAAAATCAACAGGTCCAACACTATACGTCACGAAGAGAGAGAGAACAAGAGAGAGAGAGAGAGAGAGAGAGCGTGTGCGCAAAATAAATGAGCAGAGCGAGAGGGAGGAGAGAGGAGGGGAGGGGACAGAGGAGGGACGGTGAGAAAGGAGGGGAGGGGAGGTAGGAGGGTAACGGAGAGAAGGGGAGGGGAGAGAGAGAAATGTGGAGGAGAGAGAAGGAGAGAGAAGCGGAGGGTAGAGAGAAGGGGAGGGGAGAGAGAGAAATGTGGAGGAGAGAGAAAGAGAGAGAATGGGAGGGAGAGAGAGAAATGTGGAGGAGAGAGAAAGAGAGAGAAGGGAAGAGATGGGGGAGGGGAGAGAAATAGTAAAGGAAGGGCTCCACTAGGGCCCTCTCAGCCAGCCTGCTCCACTAGGGCCCTCTCAGCCAGCCAGCTCCACTAGGGCCCTCTCAGCCAGCCTGATCCACTAGGGCCCTCTCAGCCAGCCTGCTCCACTAGGGCCCTCTCAGCCAGCCTGCTCCACTAGGGCCCTCTCAGCTACCTGGCTCCACTAGGGCCCTCTCAGCCACCTGGCTCCACTAGGGCCCTCACAGCCAGCTGGCTCCACTAGGGCCCTCTCAGCCAGCCTGCTCCACTAGGGCCCTCTCAGCCAGCCTGCTCCACTAAGGCCCTCACAGCCAGCCTGCTCCACTACGGCCCTCTCAGCCACCTGGCTCCACTAGGTCCCTCTCAGCCAGCCTGCTCCACTAGGGCCCTCTCAGCCAGCCAGCTCCACTAGGGCCCTCTCAGCCAGCTGGCTCCACTAGGGCCCTCTCAGCCACCTGGCTCCACTAGGGCCCTCTCAGCCACCTGGCTCCACTAGGGCCTTCTCAGCCACCTGGCTCCACTAGGGCCCTCTCAGCCACCTGGCTCCACTAGGGCCCTCTCAGCCACATGGCTCCACTAGGGCCCTCTCAGCCACCTGGCTCCACTAGGGCCCTCTCAGCCACCTGGCTCCACTAGGGCCCTCTCAGCCACCTGGCTCCACTAGGGCCCTCTCAGCCAGCTGTGATCTGTGTGTACAAAACGTTTTCAAGTTATTTTGGGGTCTTTGTAGTCTGACAGAATATGTCTCCTATATCGTTGTACGTTTGGCAGGAGGTTATGTTTTATTAATTATTAGCCAATCAGCATTGAGCTAAACTGAGTGAGCTCAGCTGTGAATGGTCCTGCTGCACCAAATAAAAGTGTAAAGGGAAGCCAGTTTGGATTTGGCTTCAGACCTATCACATCACAAGTCAAACATCATTTACAGAAACATGAATGCATCTCATTGTGGCTAATGTTAACTAGCTGGCTAGCTGGCTAGCTAGCTTCAACATGTAGCTAGATGTAGTAGGTTAATGTTAACTAGCTGGCCTGAGAGGATGGAAGTTCAACATGTAGCTAGATGTAGTAGGCTAATGTTAACTAGCTGGCCTGAGAGGATGGAGGATCAACATGTAGCTAGATGTAGTAGACTAATGTTAACTAGCTGGCCTGAGAGGATGGAAGTTCAACATGTAGCTAGATGTAGTAGACTAATGTTAACTAGCTGGCCTGAGAGGATGGAGGATCAACATGTAGCTAGATGTAGTAGGTTAATGTTAACTAGCTGGCCTGAGAGGATGGAGGTTCAACATGTAGCTAGATGTAGTAGGTTAATGTTAACTAGCTGGCCTGAGAGGATGGAAGTTCAACATGTAGCTAGATGTAGTAGACTAATGTTAACTAGCTGGCCTGAGAGGATGGAAGTTCAACATGTACTGTAGCTAGATGTAGTAGGTTAATGTTAACTAGCTGGCCTGAGAGGATGGAGGTTCAACATGTACTGTAGCTAGATGTAGTAGGTTAATGTTAACTAGCTGGCCTGAGAGGATGGAAGTTCAACATGTAGCTAGATGTAGTAGGCTAATATTAACTAGCTGGCCTGACAGGATGGAAGTTCAACATGTACTGTAGCTAGATGTAGTAGGTTAATGTTAACTAGCTGGCCTGAGAGGATGGAGGTTCAACATGTAGTGTAGCTAGATGTAGTAGGCTAATGTTAACTAGCTGGCCTGAGAGGATGGAGGTTCAACATGTAGTGTAGCTAGATGTAGTAGGCTAATATTAACTAGCTGGCCTGAGAGGATGGAAGTTCAACATGTACTGTAGCTAGATGTAGTAGGCTAATGTTAACTATCTGGCCTGACAGGATGGAAGTTCAACATGCAGCTAGATGTAGTAGGTTAATGTTAACTAGCTGGCCTGGCACATCGTTGCCCATGTCAGGAAGTTATTCCAGCAGCATTTTATCCAGGTACCTTAGGAGAAAAATAACTAAAATGGAGTCCTGTATGACAGAGTCATAGACGTGTAGGATACATGAAAGAGGAGGATGGTGTTTCTCTTCAAGTAGGGTGAGTCAACATGTGTTTTCTACACACAGACACACACACACACACACATGAACAGAGCAGAATAAGTAAATGATCAATGCAGAAGTGTGTGTGTGTGTATGTGTGTGTGTGTGTGTGTGTGTGTGTGTGTAGCCTATGTAGTTTATGAATGTGTGTGGGTTTGGTGTGAGAGTGTCAATGTAGTGTGAGAAGAGGGGGAGAGGAGAGGAGGAGAGGGGGTAGAAGAGGAGAAATGGGGGGAAGAGAGGGAGAGAAGAGGAGAGGGGCAGAATTGGAGAAGAATATGAGGTGGGGCAGAATAAGAGTAAAGAGGGGGGAGAAGAGGAGAAGAGGGGGAGAAGAGGAGAGGAGGAGAGGGGGAGGAGAAGATAGGTGGAGAAGAGGAGAGGGGGAGAGGTGGAGAGGAGGAGAAGAGGAGAGGGGGAGAGGAGGAGAAGAGGAGAGGGGGAGAGGAGGAGAAGAGGAGAGGGGGAGAGGAGGAGAGGAGGAGAGGAGAGGGGGAGAGGAGAAGAGGAGAGGGGGAGGAGAAGAGGAGAGGGGGAGGAGAAGATAGGTGGAGAAGAGGAGAGGGGGAGAGGATGAGAAGAGAGGGGGAGAGGAGGAGAAGAGGAGAGGAGGAGAGGAGAGAGGAGAATATGAGGTGGGACAGAATAAGAGTAAAGAGGGGGAGAAGAGAAGAAGAGGGGGGGAGAAGAGGTGAGGAGAGGGGGAGGAGAGAGGAGGAGTGAGAAGAGGAGAGGAGTGAGAAGAGGAGAAGTGGGAGAAGTGCGAGAGGGGGTAGGAGAGTAGTGGCGGAGAAGAGGACGGGGGAGATGAGGAGAAGTGAGAAGAGGAGAAGAGAGGGGGAAGAGAGGGGGGAGTAGAGGAAACGAGAGGGGAGAAGAGAGTGGAAGAGGAGAGAAAAGGGAAGAAGAGGAGAGGAGAGGGAAGAGGAGAGACAAGGGAGAAGAGGAGAGGAGATGAGGGGTAAAGAGGAGAGGGGAGAGGAGAGGATAGTGGAGAGGAGGGGAGAGGAGAAGGGGAGAGGGGAGAGGGGAGAGGAGAGCGGGAGAAGATGAGGGGGAATAGAGGAGGAGAAGAGGAGAGGGGGAGGAGAAGAGAGGGGGAGAAGAGGGGAGGGGGAGAAGAGGAGAAGAAAGAGGGATAAGAGTAGGAAGGAGAGGAGAAGGGAAGAGGGGGAGAAGAGGGGGAATAAAGGGGGAGGAGAGGAGAGGGGAGGAGAGGAGAGGGGAGGGGCAGAAAGGGAAAAAGAGGGGGAGACGAGAAGAGGAGAAGAGGATGAGAGAGGGGGGGAGAGAAGAGAGGGGGAGAAGATGAGACAGTGGAGAAGAGTAGAGTGGATATTAAGAGACAAGTATAATTGGGGAGAAGATGGAAGAGAAGAGGAGTCGGGGGGAAGAGGAGAGGAGAATGGGAGAAGGGGAGTGGGAGGGAAGAGCAGAGGAGAAGCGGAGAAGGGGAGTGGGGGAAAGAGGAGATGAGAATGGGAGAAGAAAGGGGGAGAAGAGGAGAGGAGAGGAGGAGGGGAGGATAGGAGAGGGGAGAGGAGTGGAGAGGAGAGAGAGAGGGGAGTAGCTGGGAAAGGAGAGGGGGAGGAGAGGAGAAGAAAGAGGGATAAGAGTAGGGAGGAGAGGAGAAGGGAAGAGGGGGAGAAGAGGGGGAATAAAGGGGGAGGAGAGGAGAGGGGAGGAGAGGAGAGGGAAGAGGAGAGGGGAGGAGAGGAGAGGGGAGGGTCAGAAAGGGAAAAAGAGGGGGAGACGAGAAGAGGAGAAGAAAGAGGGATAAGAGTAGGGAGGAGAGGAGAAGGGAAGAGGGGGAGAAGAGGGGGAATAAAGGGGGAGGAGAGGAGAGGGGAGGAGAGGAGAGGGAAGAGGAGAGGGGAGGAGAGGAGAGGGGAGGGTCAGAAAGGGAAAAAGAGGGGGAGACGAGAAGAGGAGAAGAGGATGAGAGAGGGGGGAGAGAAGAGAGGGGGAGAAGATGAGACAGTGGAGAAGAGTAGAGTGGATATTAAGAGACGAGTATAATTGGGGAGAAGATGGAAGAGGAGAGGAGAATGGGAGAAGGGGAGTGGGAGGGAAGAGCAGAGGAGAAGCGGAGAAGGGGAGTGGGGGGAAGAGGAGATGAGAATGGGAGAAGAAAGGGGGAGAAGAGGAGAGGAGAGGAGGAGGGGAGGATAGGAGAGGGGAGAGGAGTGGAGAGGAGAGAGAGAGGGGAGTAGCTGGGAAAGGAGAGGGGGAGGAGAGGAGGATGAGAGAAGGGGAGAGGAAGAGAAGAGAGGAGGTACTGTTTGTCTCCCACCGCTCCACTCAGAGGACTCTACTGTTATCAAGTGGGCGTTTCCACTATATTTAGTTTACCAGTCATTTCAGTGAAGGGAACAAGTGCACACTTTAGGAGAAAGGAGAGATAATTGGGACAATGCTTCTTTCTCGTCTCCAGTCCTGCGTCTGTAACACCATATTTCCACCTAGTGGCCATAAGAGGAGCTGTCCTGTCAGTGTGTTTTTACTGCTGGCTCAAAACAACACATGACCTGCAAACAGGATATAATTCATGTGTGAGTACTAAAAGCACCTGAATGTAGTATATTATAGTATATTTATTATATATGTGGGTCTGATAAGTAAACACTCTTAATGTTTGCTGTTTTATCACTCAGAAGAACATTGGTCACTATGTAACCAAACACATGTGAAACATCATGATAAGACTGTCTTCCCATCACATCATGAAAGGTCATGTTGATGTTCATTTAACCTCTGTCTCTCTCTTCCTCTGACTCCTCCCTTTCTCTCTCTGTCTCTTTCTTTCTCTTTCTCCTTTGTTTTTCTCTATCTCTCTGTCTCTTTCTCTCTCTTTCTCCTCTGTCTCTCTCTTTCTCCTCTGTCTCTCTTTCTCCTCAGATCTCCAGGCTCAAAGTGTCAGTCCACCAGGTAGGTAGAGTATAAATCTACAGTGATTATAGCAGTTCAATATTAGTCAACTTTATTATCCCACATGGAGAAATTCATGTGTCCATACAAACCATTCTAAAACCCAATAACAAGTAGTGTTTTATGGAACTACTAATACTTGTCAACCACAAAGCATTACTGCTGTTAGAATAACACAATCACTGTCATCATCTGTCCTCACCACTGTGTTTTCCTCTCTGCTGTTTACAGCTGAACTCTCAGTCAGACTGGTGAATGGGACCACTTCCTGTTCTGGGACAGTGGAAGCCTTCCATGAAGGAGAGTGGTCAGGTCTATGTTTTAGGTGGTTTTGGAGCATGATGAGACAGGCTACGGTTGTGTGTAGACAGCAGGGCTGTGGGAATCCTGTAGCTGCATCTAGAGGACCTCTGATTGAAGATGGAAGAATAGGAGTCAGACTATATAGTATTTGCAGGGGAAATGAGTCTTCTATTAAACAGTGTGACAAAAGTAGAGGAGAACCTGGTGTCTGTGATGGTGGATATTATCATCATGTGACCTGTTCAGGTAAGAGACTGGTCATATTGAGAGATTTATTTATACATTATACAATATTACCATGTATCATGTTTTATGTGTTTTTATTTCATTTAAATAGAGGGAGAGATGTCAGATGTATTTAAACATTATATTTGTGTTTGTCATATTGGTTTATGGGAGATGTTCATGGGCAGATCATTGTAGTTCAGATGGTACTGAAGTGAAGCTGCCTGATGGATGTCCAGCTGTTTATTTTCTATAAAGTGAAGTGAACTTATTCCTGTCTCCTGCCTGCATTATTCCCAACCCGATCCTGAGTGACTAAGAACCCATTTCTACCTCTTACAGTATCAAACATAGCAAACTACAATCTTTTATCCAACATATTTGTGTTTAGTCCTTGACAGTGTCATCAACAAAACTGATTGAATGTTCAACCAACTCTTTTTCTCCAGAGTCTGTGCGGCTTGTGGATGGAGCTGGTCTCTGCTCTGGGAGAGTGGAGGTGAAGTCCAATCAGTCCTGGGCCTCAGTGTGTGAAGCTGACTTTGACCGGCAGGATGCAGAGGTAGTCTGTAGCGAGTTTGGCTGTGGGGCTCCTGCAGCTCTACAGGGGGGGCTCTATGGAGAAGGTGAGGGTCAGACCTGGGATAAAGAGTTCCAGTGTAAAGGCAATGAGTCCCTTCTCCTGGACTGTGACACCTCAGACAGAGAGAACAACACCTGCCTACCTGGTAATGCTGTTGGACTCACCTGCTCAGGTAAGAAACAGTTTGTCACTCAGTCAACATTGTTTCTCATCTGGAGTGAAGAATATGAGAGAAAATATAGGTGTGTTTTAGTGAGAAATAGTAAGATTACTGTCTCTCTCTTTTATTTTCTCAGAGCCTGATGATGTGAGGCTGGTGGGAGGAGGCAGTCGCTGTGCTGGTGGAGTGGAGTGGTACGACCAGGGAGAGTGGAGGACTGTGGGAGCTGAGGACAGGGACCAGAAGCATGTAGCTGCAGTAGTGTGTAGACAGCTGGGTTGTGGCTCCAATGTTTCAGAACTACCTGGAAACACCACTAGAGGGATTAGAGTTTACTGTCCTGGGTCTGAGTCTTCACTGAGGGATTGTTGGAGAATGGATTATCTCTGTCCTGGACTCACAGTGATCTGCTCAGGTAATAACAAGATACACTATATGGCCAAAAGTATGTGGACTTTAGTGGATTTGGCTATTTCAGCCACACCTTTTGCTGACAGGTGTATAAAATTAAGCACACAGCCATGAAATCTCCATAGACAAACATTGCCAGTAGATTGGACTTACTGAAGATCTCAGTGACTTAACGTGGCAAGTCTAGGAGCAACAACGGCTCAGCCGTGAAGTGGTAGACAACACAAGCTCACAGAACGGACCGCCGGGTGTTGAACCACGTAGAGCCTACAAATAATCCTCTGTTGTAAAACTCACTGCTGAGTTCCACATACTTTAGTCCATGTATTATATCTCCTTCCTGGACTCACAGTGATCTGCTCAGGAAATATCAACATATTATAATTATATTCAACTGATTTCCTTCATTCATACAATTTCCTCTGCACCTCTCATGATGACTGTTTAACTTGTCAGTCTGCTTTACTAAATAGATCACTCTGTCAAGTAGGAATCAAATACAACTTAAATATCCCAGAATGCTTTTGTATGTGAGTGTTATCTCAGTGAACGTCTCTACTCACTACCACTGTCATTTGTCATGTTATTGTCATATCTAAATGAGGAAAGTAGTTGAGGAGCTACGTTTTATTTTTCTCTCCTCTAGTTCCAGATGTCCTGCTTCAGCCTGATATCAACATATGTTGTCTCAGTGACTGTAGGCCCACTACTCATGTTGCCCTGTGAGGGAGGGTGGCTAGCAGTGTTACATGCTGATGTTATTGTCATATCTATAGGAAACTAGTTGAAGAGGTTTTTCTTGTTCTCTTTTATTGTTACAGATCTCCTGGTCCAGCCTGATATCTTCCTGACTGACCCAATGGGAGGGGTCTTCAGGGGCCACCAGGGGCCCGAGATGTTCAGGGGCTACAGCTTCACCATCACCTGCTCCACTCAGCCACAGTACCCAGGAGGCTCCTTCCTCCTCACGTTCACCAGCTCCAACAGAACCCAGATCCAGCCAGCTGTCAATCACTCTGCTGCCTTCCTCTTCCCTGCTGCAGATGACTCCCACCGAGGGAACTACAGCTGTGTTTATGACAATTATGTTTTCTCTCATAACTTCTCCTCTGAGAGTGAGCTCCTCTCCCTCACCATCACAGGTAACTGAACATGAACCAGACTTATAACTTTGTCAATGACAGATTTCCCACAGATCTATGTGATGATGATCAGTCCCCTCATCAAAGGTGTTTCTGTTTGCAGCCTCTCCTCTGCCAGCCTTCATCATCAGACACGTTGTAGTGCTGCTGATCCTACTGACAGCCATCACCACCTCCTACCTGTACTACAAGGTAAAGACCTTTACTCAGACGTTACAAGTCATTTAAACTAGAGGGTGAGGGGGAGAGGGAAGGAGAGAATGGAGATACTAGAGAGTAAATGTCTGACTGTTGGTGCTGTGTCTCCCTAGCCTACCAGGAGGCAGAAGAGAGTGAACAGGGTGAGCAACATGGATCTTTATGTCAATGCCATGGAGATGGTCTCTCTGAGCTCCAGAGCTGAAGCTGGACCGGGAGAGGAGAGAGCAGCCCAGGGGACGGAGTAGGAGTAGAATTAATCTGACCATACATGCTGATCTTAGGTCAGTTTTGTGTTTTAAATCGATGGTCAACAGTGGACTGATGTTTAAAATGTGGTGACAAACCTGAAGTGGTTCTAATTTTAATAACAAGTTCAGAATTAGTTTCTCTTTCTAGAACCTTGGAAGAAATCTAAAAGGAGTGACTGCAACCACCATTATTCATTTAGTTTGGTTTTTACCACCAGAGAAACATGGGGTTTGGGGTAACATGGGGTTCTGGGTAACATGGGGTTTGGGGTAACATGGGGTTTGGGTAACATGGGGTTTTGGGTAACATGGGGTTTGGGTAACATGGGGTTCTGGGTAACATGGGGTTTGGGTAACATGGGGTTTGGGTAACATGGGGTTTTGGGTAACATGGGGTTCTGGGTAACATGGGGTTCTGGGTAACATGGGGTTCTGGGTAACATGGGGTTCTGGGTAACATGGGGTTTCGGTTCATTTCAGAAACTAGCTCAATTAGGTCTGTTTTGCATTCCACCCGTGGAGGAAGGTGGGAGGAGCCTCAGAAACCTGGATCATTGTAATGGCTGAAACGGAGTAGGTGGAACGGAGTCAAACACTTGATCTGTTTGATACTGTTCCATTCATTCCCTTCCAGCCAATACAATGAGCCAGTCCTCCTATAGCTCCTCCCACCAGCCTCCACCGCATTCTATACATTCATTCCCTTCCAGCCAATACAATGAGCCAGTCCTCCTATAGCTCCTCCCACCAGCCTCCACCGCATTCTATACATTCATTCCCTTCCAGCCAATACAATGAGCCAGTCCTCCTATAGCTCCTCCCACCAGCCTCCACCGCATTCTATACATTCATTCCCTTCCAACCAATACAATGAGCCAGTCCTCCTATAGCTCCTCCCACCAGCCTCCACCGCATTCTATACATTCATTCCCTTCCAGCCAATACAATGAGCCAGTCCTCCTATAGCTCCTCCCACCAGCCTCCACCGCATTCTATACATTCATTCCCTTCCAGCCAATACAATGAGCCAGTCCTCCTATAGCTCCTCCCACCAGCCTCCACCGCATTCTATACATTCATTCCCTTCCAGCCAATACAATGAGCCAGTCCTCCTATAGCTCCTCCCACCAGCCTCCACCGCATTCTATACATTCATTCCCTTCCAGCCAATACAATGAGCCAGTCCTCCTATAGCTCCTCCCACCAGCCTCCACCGCATTCTATACATTCATTCCCTTCCAGCCAATACAATGAGCCAGTCCTCCTATAGCTCCTCCCACCAGCCTCCACCGCATTCTATACATTCATTCCCTTCCAGCCAATACAATGAGCCAGTCCTCCTATAGCTCCTCCCACCAGCCTCCACTGCATTCTATACATTATATATATATATTATTTAGTATAGCCTAATGTTAGATTCTTTATGTTGAAGAGTCTCCATTATTAGTCCATGTATTATTATATTATTTAGTATAGCCTACTGTTAGATTCTTTATGCTGAAGAGTCTCCATTATTAGTCCATGTATTATTATATTATTTAGTATAGCCTACTGTTAGATTCTTTATGTTGAAGTGTCTCCATTATTAGTCCATGTATTATTATATTATTTAGTATAGCCTACTGTTAGATTCTTTATGTTGAAGAGTCTCCATTATTAGTCCATGTATTATTATATTATTTAGTATAGCCTACTGTTAGATTCTTTATGTTGAAGAGTCTCCATTATTAGTCCATGTATTATTATATTATTTAGTATAGCCTACTGTTAGATTATTTATGCTGAAGAGTCTCCATTATTAGTCCATGTATTATTTAGTATAGCCTACTGTTAGATTCTTTATGTTGAAGTGTCTCCATTATTAGTCCATGTATTATTATATTATTTAGTATAGCCTACTGTTAGATTCTTTATGTTGAAGTGTCTCCATTATTAGTCCATGTATTATAATCATCTGTTCATTCTTTGTAGTTTGAAACACTTTAATAAAAGGGGACATATTTTTCACAAGTCAATGTGGTTTATTGTTGTAGTTTGTTTACTTTTAGATGTATAAATCTCTCCTGATGTTGATATTGATTTACGATGCAGATTATTGTTATGATGTTGTGCCTTCAGAAAATATTCACACTCCTTTACTTACAAAATGGGATAACAAAAAAATATACTTTTTTTTGTCAATGATCTACACAAAATACTCAACCCCCTGAGTCAATACGTGTTTGGATCACATTTGTCAGTGATTACAGCTGTGAGGCCTTCTGGGTAAATCTAGAAGAGCTTTCCACACCTGGATTGTGCAACATTTGCCCATTATTAACAAAATTTAACCAAAATTCTTCAAACTGTCTAATTAGTTATTGATCATTAATAGACAACCGTTTTCAGGTGTTGCCATAGATTTTCGAGCAGATTTAAGTCAAAACTGTAACTCGGCCACTCAGGAACATTCCCTGTTTTCTTGGTCAGCACCTTGTGTAGATTTGTCCTTGTGTTGTAGGTTATTGTCCTGCTGAAAGATGAATTCGTAACCCAGTGTTGGTGGAAAGCAGACTGAACCATGTTTCCCTCTAGGATTTTGCCTGTGCTTTGCTCCATTCCGTGAATATTTTTATCCTGAAAAACTCCCCAGTCCTTAACGATTACAAGCATACCCATAACATGATGCAGCCACCACCACCAGGGGGGAGAGAGTGCACCTCATATTCAGGAAGGTGTACTGAATGTTCCCTACAGTGTATTTTTCCCAATTCATTATAGTTGGTTTGGTTTATTTTCTAGTTTAGTTTCTCTCATGATGTCATAGATCATAAATGTTACATTCATTATGATGTAGATTGTTAGGATGTTGTTAGTAGTATATAGATAATGATGTTATTGATTATGATGTTAGTAGTATATAGATAATGTTATTCTCTTATGATCTGTGGGTTACAGAGGAAGTACATCGTACAGGTCTGATATACAATAGATTGTGTGTATGCTGTGTGCATATGAAATAATCAAATCATACAACCAACCAATCACTCAATAAGTTAAGTAAATAAATATTGTATTTAGAGTGGCAAAAAGTCTCCCCTGTAAAAAAATACCAAGTGTATTACATAAATAGTCTCATCTGTCTGTTGCTCCTTTGACTCGCCCAATCCTCCATTCCGGAGCGCCTCTAGTACCTCTGTGCAGATCTGATTGGAGGACGGGGAGCGAGAAAGGCATTATATGTAAATTATGTAATCAATGTTTTAGTTATCGTTTCTGCATTTCTGTTCTGCTGTTTTAACATTGAAAAAGTCAGAAAACGGAATAACAAATGATGTCATCAAAACAAGGATTAACGACAGAAAAACTCTGCCTTGTTAAATAGGATATGAAAACGTCTGGTTGTTGGCCAGCAACGTGAATTAACAACCCAACCCACTAGACAACAGCAACATAACAACCCAACCCACTAGACAACAGCAACATAACAACCCAACCCACTAGACGACAGCAACATAACAACCCAACCCACTAGACGACAGCAACATAACAACCCAACCCACTAGACGACAGCAACATAACAACCCAACCCACTAGACAACAGCCACATAACAACCCAACCCACTAGACAACAGCAACATAACAACCCAACCCACTAGACAACAGCAACATAACAACCCAACCCACTTGACTTATAGCTTCCTGTGCCAACTGGAAGTGCCATAATTGGTGTCTCAGGGGCTGTTTCGAAGGGTTAAAAAAGTCAGATATGTCCTAAACTTCATATGTGTGATTAGGCAACCCCCATGAACTGTAAATCAGTCATTTTTCCCATAAAATTTCAAAGGAAAACTAAATCACACTAACACACAACTTGGAAGGAGGGACGTATTGGGATGCGTAGAGACAGACAGTGGCTGCAATAGTTAGCTTAGTTCGAGCTAAAAAAGAACCGTCAGACCTAGAGTTCCGAAACTTTAGAAACCTGTTCTAGACCTCCGGTCGATAGTGCGTGGTGAGTTACGTGGCTCTAGAAGGTTCTCGGACCGAGAAACAGCCTCGTACATTTGCAATGACTTCAATTCATTTTGACCATTACAAAAATGACGACGTTTAGAAAAGTCTCAGAGACGCAAGGCTAGGTGCATTGAAACCGGCTCGGCCCATAGAGACGGACCCCAACGTTTCTGTCCGCTAGCTCATTCAAGGACCCCGTAGCAAGGCGTGGAAAAATGTGGAATTTCAGCACCAATTAGGGTTTTGCTCGGGCACCGAAGGACCTATCGAGCCGAAACTCTGGATTCGGGGTCGCCTCACATAGGCCTACACATAATGTCCGACCTGGACCCGCAGCTAGAACGTAACTATGTGTTTTACGTTTTTATTATGTTTTAAACTGAAGGCGCTGTGAATTATGGGCCTGCTCTGACATATGTGATAGTTGGCTTCTAAATGAGTAGGAAAAAGTGGGTTTGGTGTCAATTGATATCAGTTTGGTGTCATAATGACATCTAATTGACTGATGGACACTGACTTGCTAGTTGACTTTTGTACATTTGCAATGTGTTTAAACGGAGAGGGACCATCACCAAAATGGCATTCTGAAATCAACACAAAAAATGGCATCACCATAGTCTCCAGACTGTGCCGAGTTCAACGAGATATCCCGCTTGACCATAGCTCGCTCGGTCTAAGCGCAGCGACCATTAGAAAAGTAGGCCCAAAATGAAGCCTGCCCCACAACGTCATTTGATTTTGGGTGACAGTGAGAGAACCGTTAGGGTGAGAAGAAAAATTCCACCACAGGAATGTTCCTAAGGTCCTCCCGATCTGTGCAAGCCTAACCTTGACCGTGTGGCATTAACCCTTAACAGTAAAACAGGGTTTTTTCATCTCACAGATTACAATGACATCTCTCCCCATAGGAATACATTGCCTGCACTCCTAAATTCAACCTGAAGCCTATATGGGTTATGAATGCCGTATTAACCTGTCTTCGGTAACAGTCCATCAGGCCACTATGAGGTCTACCTGTGTTGATTCTAAGCTTCCTGGACCAACCGGAAGTGGTTAAAATCACCCTAAAAGTGTATACCCATACTCTGCCTGCAGTTTGATAGACATAGTGCATTCAACCCTGTGTAAATCAGTCAGTTCGTAACGTAAACACTTAAAACTCAGGATTCGGTAAAAGCATACCCCAATGAGGATATGTGGTGACTTATAGCTTCCTGTGCCAACCGGAAGTGCCATAATTGGTGTCTCAAGGGCTGTTTTGAAGGGTTAAAAAAGTCTGTCCAAAACTTCATATGTGTGATTAGGCAACCCCCATGAACTGTAAATCAGTCATTTTTCCCATAAAATTTCAAAGGAAAACTAAATCACTCACACACACAGCTTGGAAGGACCCACCCAATTGTTGTTGCACAACAATGCACGTGCATTTGCAATATGATTCTATAGTGAAAAAACATCACCAAAGTGACATTCTGAAATCAACCCTAACGAGCGATTGAGATGAACCAGAATCACTGCCCGGCCATCCTGTGTTCATCAGGCCAGTCAATTTTGCATTTCTGCAGGATTTTTGACCATGCCAAATTCGTGATGGTACATGCCCATTGAAACATATTGCAAATGCATGTGCACTTGCAATATGATTCTATAGTGAAAAAACATTACCAAATGGACATGATGAAATCAACACAACGAGTGATGGAAAGGAACAGCTATCATTGCCCGGCCATCCTGTGTTCATCAGGTCAGTCAATTTTGCAATTCTGCAGTATTTTTGAGCATGTCAAATTTCTTTTGGCATTTGGCCAAAGAAAAAGTGACTTTTGACTTTGACTTTTGACTTCCTATGATATCATATTGCAAATGGACAAAACATATGCCTTATGCACAAGTAAAAAAAAAAAAATTATGATAATACAAGTTGACAAAAGTATAGTTTGAGCAAAGTATAGTTTGAATTTTGAGCATGCCAAATTCGTGATGGTACATGCCCATTGAAACATATTGCAAATGCACGTGCATTTGCAATATGATTCAATAGTGAAAAAAACATCACCAAATGGACATGATGAAATCAACACAACGAGTGATGGAAAGGAACAACTATCACTGCCCGGCCATCCCGAGTTCGTCAGGCCAGTCAATTTTGGCATTTCCCCCCCCCAAAAGTGACTTTTGACTTCCTATGAAATCATATTGCAAATGGACAAATCATATTCCTTATGCACAAGTCCAAAAAAAAAAAATTATGATAATAACATTTTACAAAAGTATATTCATACAGTTCTTACACATGATTAATTGACTTAAAATCTAAACAATTTCGAAAAACGGTCCAGAAAGCACTTTTTTTACGAGGGTGATAAGTTTTTTTTTTAAAGTTCACATTTTCGACTTTTGACTTCCTATTAAATCATATTGCAAATGGACAAAACATATGCCTTACGCACAAGTAAAAAAAATAAAATTAATTATGATAATAAAATACGACTAAAGTATGTTGATACAGTTCTTATACGTGTGTAATTGACACAAAATTCGAAAGAATTTCTTGACGCAGATGTCTCAAGATGTCTCAAGTAGGCACCTGGAAATGCAAATGCGCTACGCTAAATGCTAAATGTACTCGTTAAAACTCAAACGTTCATCAAAATACACATGCAGGGTATTGAATTAAAGCTACACTCGTTGTGAATCTAGACAACAAGTCAGATTTTTAAAATGCTTTTTGGCGAAAGCATGAAGAAGCTATTATCTGATAGCGTGCAACACCCCAAAATGCCTGAATGCGACGTAAACAAAGATTTAGCGTAGCCGGCGCTACACAAAACGCAGAAATAAAATATAAAACATTCATTACCTTTGACGAGCTTCTTTCTTGGCACTCCTATATGCCCCATAAACAAATAATATAGCCGGCTCCACTAGGGCCCTCTCAGCTAGCCGGCTCCACTATGGCCCTCTCAGCCACCTGGCTCCACTATGGCCCTCTCAGCCACCTGGCTCCACTAGGGCCCTCTTAGCCGCCTGGCTCCAGTAGGGCCCTCTCAGCCACCTGGCTCCACTAGGGCCCTCTCAGCCACCTGGCTACTCTAGGGCCCTCTCAGCCAACAGGCTCCACTAGGGCCCTCTCAGCCACCTGGCTCCAACTGGCTCCACCTGGCTACTCTAGGGCCCTCTCAGCCACCGGGCTCCACTAGGACCCTCTCAGCCATCTAGCTCCACTAGGGCCCTCTCATATAGCCAGCACCACTAGGACCCTCTCAGATAGCCGGCTCCACTAAAACCCTCTCAGATAGCCGGCACCACTAGGGCCCTCTCAGCCACCTGGCTCCACTAGGGCCCTCTAAGCTAGCCGGCTCTACTAGGACCCTCTCAGCTAGCCGGCTCCACTAGGGCCCTCTCAGCCACGTGGCTCCAATAGGGCCCTCTCAGCCACCTGGCTCCACTAGGGCCCTCTCAGCCATCTTGCTCCATTAGGGCCCTCTCAGCCACCTGGCTCCACTAGGGCCCTCTCAGCCACATGGCTCCACTAGGGCCCTCTCATATAGCCAGCACCACTAGGACCCTCTCAGATAGCCGGATCCACTAGGGCCCTCTCAGCCAGCCGGCTCCACTAGGGCCCTCTCAGCCAGCTGGCTCAACTAGGGCCCTCTCAGCCATCTAGCTCCACTAGGGCCCTCTCAGCCACCTGGCTCCACTAGGGCACTCTCAGCCAGCCTGCTCCATTAGGGCTCTCTCAGCCACCTGGCTCCACTAGGGCCCTCTCAGCCACCTGGCTCCACTCGGGCCCTCTCAGCCACCTGGCTCCACTAGGGGCCTCTCAGCCAGTTGGTGTGTTTAGGAGAGTGTGAGTTGTGTGTGCAAAAAGTTGAAGTAAAAATGTCAAGGGGTATTAACTAAAGTGATACATCTAGTCCACTGGTTCCCCTGTTCTCATCACAACAGGTCACACTTTCTGCTGACATGATTACACACTGTGGTATTTTACCTAACAGATACAGGAGCTTGTCAATATTACATATTATTTTTCAAATGATTTTGGGGTCCTTGTATGCTGAGAGAAAATTATGTCTTCTATATATGTTTCTAACAACATAGTATGTTATGACAGACAGACAGACAGACAGACCTAATAGTCACCCCTCCACTCTCTCCCTGAGTCCAGGCCCCAGACAGACAGACAGACAGACAGAACTACTAGTCACCCCTCCACTCTCTCCCTGAGTCCAGGCCCCAGACAGACAGACAGACAGACAGACAGAACTACTAGTCACCCCTCCACTCTCTCCCTGAGTCCAGGCCCCAGACAGACAGACAGACAGACAGACAGAACTACTAGTCACCCCTCCACTCTCTCCCTGAGTCCAGGCCCCAGACAGACAGAACAGCAACACCGTCAGAACTATAGCAGTCTTCATTCTGAAATTACTCTGGTCTTCTTCAGAAGTAGTGCAGTAGTCTACAGGGTTCAGAACTCACCTTTTTAAACACTTCTTATCACTCATATCATGAGCTTTCACATGTGTTTGGTTACATAGTTCCCAATGTGTCACACCTGCTCCCCCCCCCCCCTCCCTGGCCCTCGAAGGCACCAGGCTCCCGAGCATTATGCAGTCCTTGCACCATCATTACACACACAAACATTAAGAGTGTTTACTTATCAGACCCACATATATAATGAATATACTATAATATACTATATTCATATGCTTTTAGTACTCACACATGACTCATATCCTGTTTGCAGGTCATGTGTTGTTTTGAGCCAGCAGTAAAAACACACTGACAGGACAGTTCCTCTTATGGCCACTAGGTGGTAATCTGGTGTCACAGACGCAGGACTGTAGACAAGAAAGAAGCATTGTCCCAATTATCTCTCCTTTCTCCTAATGTGTACACTTGTTCCCTTCACTGAAATGACTGGTAAACTAAATATAGTGGAAATGCCCACTTGATAACAGTAGAGTCCTCTGAGTGGAACGGTGGGAGACAAACATTACCTCCTCTCCCCTTCTCCCATCCTCCTCTTTTCAACTTTTCAACCTCCTCTCCTCTCCTCTCCTCTCCTCTCCTCTCCTCTCCTCTCCTCTCCTCTCCTCTCCTCTCCTCTCCTCTCCTCTCCTCTCCTCTCCTCTCCCCTCCCCTCCTCTCCTCTCCTCTCCTCTCCTCTCCTCTCCTCTCCTCTCCTCTCCTCTCCTCTCCTCTCCTCTCCCCTCCCCTCCCCTCTCCTCTCCTCTCCTCTCCTCTCCTCTCCTCTCCTCTCCTCTCCTCTCCTCTCCTCTCCTCTCCTCTCCCCTCTCCTCTCCTCTCCTCTCCTCTTCATCTTTTTGTCACTGACTTCTCACCAGTGATGTCATCATAACCAGTAACCTGTTCCTCTCTTGACCCAACCTGACCCTGACATATAGCATCAGGCCTGTTGAGTTGACTTGGGTAACAGACCTCTAGCTTCTACACCACATCCCCCCTTCTCCTGCTCTAACATGAGACTTCATCAGTACTCATTTTGGGTTCTGGTACTGTTTCTATTTAGGTGCTGGAACATTAAGCCAATATTCTATAAGAGGTGAACTCAAGCATTAGAAAGTTAGAGGTGATATTATAGGACACTATGTGAAATGTTGCTGCTCTGTCAGCAGTTTCCTGTGGAGTTTTTTTTAACATATCAGTTTGCTGTCGTGTGTTCAACCACTGATCCAAGATAAGTTGCTAAGAAGATAATCTCACATCATAGAAGTAAGAAAGTAATGAGAGAGAAGTCATATAGCCTAGCAGTATTTTCCACTCTTCAGTCCACTCTTTATGACAGCAGACTGTGGAGCCCCAGTTAGAGACAGATATGATACCTGCAGTGGTACTGATGACCCTGTTGTGGAGCACAGGTAGGATGCTGTTATATTGATATACACTTGTGACAGTTACTGAGATATGATTTGATACTGTAAGATATATTATAATTGATTATAATTATAACATTCAACTGGAAGCAGACAGTAAAAATGTGTCTCAAAGCAGGACAATGATGTGATCACCTGTAAATGTACTTTACTGTAGTCTAACTGTCCATCTGGGGACAGGCACTAATGTCAGTTAAGTTGTGATGGTGTCATGCATCTGACTGTTGTATATTCAGTGTGTCAATGATTGATTGTATCTGTCTCTATGTAAATGAATGAGAGCATATATTATGTATTATATATTATATTGGTGTTATGTTAGAGTAGGAGAAGGGAGGGGTGTAGATGATAGAGGTCTATGAGCTGAGTCAAGATCAACAGGTCCAATACTATATGTCACGAAGAGAGAGAGAATTAGAGAGAGAGAGAGAGAGCGTGTGCGCAAGACAGAGATGAGCAGAGCGAGAGGGAGGAGAGAGGAGGGGGGGGTAACGGAGAGAAAGGGAGAGGGGAGAGAGAGATTTGTGGCAGAAAGAGAAGAAGAGAGAAGGGTAGAGATGGGGGAGGGGAGAGAGAGAAATGTGGAGGAGAGAGAAAGAGAGAGAAGGGGAGGGGAGAGATGGGGGAGGGGAGGGGAGAGAGAGAAATGTGGAGGAGAGAGAAAGAGAGAGAAGGGGAGGGGAGAGAGAAATGTGGAGGAGAGAGAGAGAGAAGGGGAGGGGAGAGATGGGGGAGGGGAGGGGAGAGATAGAAATGTGGAGGAGAGAGAAAGAGAGAGAAGGGGAGAGATGGGGGAGGGGAGAGAAATAGAAAAGGAAGAGCTCCACTAGGGTCCTCTCAGCCACCTGGCTCCACTAGGGTCCTCTCAGCCACCTGGCTCCACTAGGGCCCTCTCAGCCACCTGGCTCCACTAGGGCCCTCTCAGCCACCTGGCTCCACTAGGGCCCTCTCAGCCACCTGTCTCCACTAAGGTCCTCTCAACCAGCTGGTGTTTAGGAGAGTGTGATCTGTGTGTACAAAAAGTTTTAAATGTATTTTGGGGTCCTTGTAGTCTGACAGAATATGTCTCCTATATCGTTGTACGTTTGGCAGGAGGTTATGTTTTATTAATTATTAGCCAATCAGCATTGAGCTAAACTGAGTGAACTCAGCTGTGAATGGTCCTGGTGCACCAAATAAAAGTGTAAAGGGAAGCCAGTTTGGATTTGGCTTCAGACCAATCACATCACAAGTCAAACATCATCATTAACAGAAAAAAACATGAATGCATCTCATTGTGGCTAATATTAACTAGCTGGCCTGAGAGGATGGAAGTTCAACATGTAGCTAGATGTAGTAGGTTAATGTTAACTAGCTGGCCTGACAGGATGGAAGTTCAACATGTAGCTAGATGTAGTAGGCTAATATTAACTAGCTGACCTGAGAGGATGGAGGTTCAACATGTAGCTAGATGTAGTAGGTTAATGTTAACTAGCTGGCCTGACAGGATGGAAGTTCAACATGTAGCTAGATGTAGTAGGTTAATGTTAACTAGCTGGCCTGACAGGATGGAAGTTCAACATGTAGCTAGATGTAGTAGGTTAATGTTAACTAGCTGGCCTGACAGGATGGAAGTTCAACATGTAGCTAGATGTAGTAGGCTAATGTTAACTAGCTGGCCTGAGAGGATGGAAGTTCAACATGTAGCTAGATGTAGTAGGCTAATGTTAACTAGCTGGCCTGAGAGGATGGAGGTTCAACATGTACTGTAGCTAGATGTAGTAGGTTAATGTTAACTAGCTGGCCTGACAGGATGGAAGTTCAACATGTAGCTAGATGTAGTAGACTAATCAACTAGCTGGCCTGAGAGGATGGAAGTTCAACATGTAGCTAGATGTAGTAGGTTAATGTTAACTAGCTGGCCTGAGAGGATGGAAGTTCAACATGTAGCTAGATGTAGTAGGCTAATATTAACTAGCTGGCCTGAGAGGATGGAAGTTCAACATGTAGCTAGATGTAGTAGGCTAATGTTAACTAGCTGACCTGAGAGGATGGAGGTTCAACATGTAGCTAGATGTAGTAGGCTAATGTTAACTAGCTGGCCTGAGAGGATGGAAGTTCAACATGTAGCTAGATGTAGTAGGCTAATGTTAACTAGCTGGCCTGAGAGGATGGAAGTTCAACATGTAGCTAGATGTAGTAGGCTAATATTAACTAGCTGGCCTGAGAGGATGGAAGTTCAACATGTAGCTAGATGTAGTAGGCTAATGTTAACTAGCTGGCCTGAGAGGATGGAAGTTCAACATGTAGCTAGATGTAGTAGGCTAATGTTAACTAGCTGACCTGAGAGGATGGAGGTTCAACATGTAGCTAGATGTAGTAGGCTAATGTTAACTAGCTGGCCTGAGAGGATGGAAGTTCAACATGTAGCTAGATGTAGTAGGCTAATGTTAACTAGCTGGCCTGAGAGGATGGAAGTTCAACATGTAGCTAGATGTAGTAGGCTAATATTAACTAGCTGGCCTGAGAGGATGGAAGTTCAACATGTAGCTAGATGTAGTAGGCTAATGTTAACTAGCTGGCCTGAGAGGATGGAAGTTCAACATGTAGCTAGATGTAGTAGGCTAATATTAACTAGCTGGCCTGAGAGGATGGAAGTTCAACATGTAGCTAGATGTAGTAGACTAATATTAACTAGCTGGCCTGAGAGGATGGAAGTTCAACATGTACTGTAGCTAGATGTAGTAGGCTAATGTTAACTAGCTGGCCTGAGAGGATGGAAGTTCAACATGCAGCTAGATGTAGTAGGTTAATGTTAACTAGCTGGCCTGAGATGATGGAAGTTCAACATGTACTGTAGCTAGATGTAGTAGGCTAATTAACTAGCTGGCTTGGCGCATCGTTGCGCATGTCAGGAAGTTATGCTAGCTAGCAAGCATTTTAGCCAGGTTCCTTAAGTAGAAAATAACTAAAATGGAGTCCTGTAGGATACATGAAAGAGGAGGATGGCTTTGGTGTTTCTCTACAAGTAGGGGGAGTCAACAGAGCAGAAGAAGTAAATGAGGAGAAGTAAATGACCAATGCAGAAGTGTGTGTGTGTGTGTGTGTGTGTGTGTGTGTGTGTGTAGTCTATGTAGTTTATGAATGTGTGTGGGTTTAGTGTGAGAGTGTCAATGTAGTGTGAGATGAGGGGGAGAGGAAAGGAGGAGAGGAGAGGGGGTAGAAGATGAGAAATGGGGGGAAGAGAGTGAGAGAAGAGGAGAGGGGGAGAGGAGGAGAAGAGGAGAGTGGTAGAGGAGGAGAGGAGAGGGGGAGAATATGAGGTGGGACAGAATAAGAGTAAAGGGGGGGAGAAGAGAATAAGAGGGGGGAGAAGATTGGTGGAGAAGAGGAGAGGTGGAGAAGAGGCGAGGGGGAGAGGAGGAGAAGAGAAGAGGGGGGTGGAGAAGAGGTGAGGAGAGGGGGAGAAGAGAAGAGGGGGTGGAGAAGAGGTGAGGAGAGGGGGAGAAGAGAAGAGGGGGGTGGAGAAGAGGTGAGGAGAGGGGGAGAAGAGAAGAGGTGAGGAGAGGGGGAGAAGAGAAGAGGTGAGGAGAGGGAGAGAAGAGGAGACGAGAGGGGGAGAAGAGGAGAGGGGCAGAATAGGAGAAGAGAAGAAGAGAAGAGGTGAGGGTAGAAGAGGAGAGGGAAGGAGTGGAGAGGTGACGGGGAGAAGAGGAGAGGAGACTGGGAGAAGAGGAGAGGAGTGAGAAGAGGAGAGGAGTGAGAAGAGGAGAGGAGTGAGAAAAGGAGAGGAATGAGAAGAGGAGAGGCTTGGAGAAGTGCGAGAGGGGGGAGGAAAGGGGGAGGAGAGTATTGGCGGAGAAGAGGACAGGGGGAGATGAGGAGAAGTGAGAAGAGGAGAAGAGAGGGGGAGGAGAGGGGGGAGTAGAGGAGAGGAGAGGGGAGAAAAGGGAAGAAGAGGAGAGGAGAGGGAAGAGGAGAGAAAAGGGAGAAGAGGAGAGGAGATGAGGGGTAAAGAGGATAGCGGAGAGGAGGGGAGGGGTAAAGAGGAGAGGGGAGAGGAGAGGAAAAGGGGAGAGGATAGTGGAGAGGAGGGGAGAGGAGAAGGGGAGAGGGGAGAGGAGAAGGGGAGAGGAGAGGAGAAGGGGAGAGGGGAGAGGAGAGCGTGAGGAGAGGAGGGGGAATAAAGGGGGAGGAGAGGAGAGGAGAGGGGAGGAGAGGTGAGTGCAGAAGAGGAAAAAAGAGGGGGAGAGGAGGGGAGGGGGCGAAGAGGAGAAGAAATTAGAGATTACCACCTAGTGGCCATAAGAGGAACTGTCCTGTCAGTGTGTTTTTACTGCTGGCTCAAAACAACACATGACCTGCAAACAGGATATGATTCATGTGTGAGTACTAAAAGCATATGAATATAGTATATTATAGTATATTTATTATATATGTGGGTCTGATAAGTAAACAGTCTTAATGTTTGCTGTTTTATCACTCAGAAGAACAATGTGTCAGGACATACGCCAGAGAAGAGAGAGGAGGTACTGTTTGTCTCCCAACGTTCCACTCAGAGGACTCTACTCTTATCAAGTGGGCGTTTCCACTATATTTAGTTTACCAGTCATTTCAGTGAAGGGAACAAGTGCACACTTTAGGAGAAAGGAGAGATAATTGGGACAATGCTTCTTTCTCGTCTCCAGTACTGCGTCTGTGACACCATATTTCCACCTAGTGGCCATAAGAGGAACTGCCCTGTCAGTGTGTTTTTACTGCTGGCTCAAAACAACACATGACCTGCAAACAGGATATGATTCATGTGTGAGTACTAAAAGCACCTGAATGTAGTATATTATAGTATATTTATTATATATGTGGGTCTGATGAGTAAACACTCTTAATGTTTGCTGTTTTATCACTCAGAAGAACATTGGTCACTATGTAAACAAACACGTGAAACCTCATGATAAGACTGTCTTCCCATCACACCATGAAAGGTCATGTTGATGTTCATTTAACCTCTGTCTCTCTCTTTCTCTGACTCCTCCCTTTCTCCTTTGTTTCTCTCTATCTCTCTGTCTCTGTCTCTCTCTTTCTCCTCTGTCTCTCTCTTTCTCCTCAGATCTCCAGGCTCAAAGCGTCAGTCCACCAGGTAGGTAGAGTATAAATCTACAGTGATTATAGCAGTTCAATATTAGTCAACTTTATTATCCCACATGGAGAAATTCATGTGTCCATACAAACCATTCTAAACCCCAATAACAAGTAGTGTTTTATGGAACTACTAATACTTGTCAACCACAAAGCATTACTGCTGTTAGAATAACAGAATCACTGTCATCATCTGTCCTCACCACTGTGTTTTCCTCTCTGCTGTTTACAGCTGAATACTCAGTCAGACTGGTGGATGGGACCACTTCCTGTTCTGGGACAGTGGAAGTCTTCTACAGAGGAGAGTGGTCAGGTCTTTGTATTAGTTGGTGGAGCATAATGGCTAAGGTTGTGTGTAGAGAGCTGAACTGTGGGAATGTTGTTGCTGAATCTAGAGGACCTCTGATTGAAGATGGAAGTATAGGAGTCAGACTATATAGTATTTTCAGGGGAACTGAGTCTTCTATTAGACAGTGTGACATCATAGAAGGAGGACGTGGTTTCTGTTATGGTGGATATTATCATCATGTGACCTGTTCAGGTAAGAGACTGGTCATATTGAGAGATTTATTTATACATTATACAATATTACCATGTATCATGTTTTATGTGTTTTTATTTCATTTAAATAGAGGGAGAGATGTCAGATGTAATTAAACATTATATTTGTGTTTGTCATATTGGTTTATGGGAGATGTTCATGGGCAGATCATTGTAGTTCAGATGGTACTGAAGTGAAGCTGCCTGATGGATGTCCAGCTGTTTATTTTCTATAAAGTGAAGTGAACTTATTCCTGTCTCCTGCCTGAATTATTCCCAACCCGATCCTGAGTGACTAAGAACCCATTTCTACCTCTTACAGTATCAAACATAGCAAACTACAATCTTTTATCCAACATATTTGTGTTTAGTCCTTGACAGTGTCATCAACAAAACTGATTGAATGTTCAACCAACTCTTTTTCTCCAGAGTCTGTGCGGCTTGTGGATGGAGCTGGTTTCTGCTCTGGGAGAGTGGAGGTGAAGTCCAATCAGTCCTGGGCCTCAGTGTGTGAAGCTGACTTTGACCGACAGGATGCAGAGGTAGTCTGTAGGGATGTTGGCTGTGGGGCTCCTGCAGCTCTACAGGGGGGGCTCTATGGAGAAGGTGAGGGTCAGACCTGGGATAAAGAGTTCCAGTGTAAAGGCAAAGAGTCCCTTCTCCTGGACTGTGACACCTCAGACAGAGAGAACAACACCTGCCTACCTGGTAATGTTGTTGGACTCACCTGCTCAGGTAAGAAACAGTTTGTCACTCAATCAACATTGTTTCTCACCTGGAGTGAAGAATATGAGAGACAATATAGGTGTGTTTTAGTGAGAAAATAGTAAGATTACTGTCTCTCTCTTTTCTTTTCTCAGAGCCTGATGATGTGAGGTTGGTGGGAGGAGGCAGTCGCTGTGCTGGTGGAGTGGAGTGGTACGACCAGGGAGAGTGGAGGACTGTGGGAGCTGAGGACAGGGACCAGAGGGATGTAGCTGCAGTAGTGTGTAGACAGCTGGGTTGTGGCTCCAATGTTTCAGAACTACCTGGAAACACCACTAGAGGGATTAGAGTTTACTGTCCTGAGTCTGAGTCTTCACTGAGGGAGTGTAGAAGAATGTATGATCTCCGTCCTGGACTCACAGTGATCTGCTCAGGTAATAACAAGATACACTATATGGCCAAAAGTATGTGGACATTTGTGGATTCGGCTATTTCAGCCACAGCCATTGCTGACAGGTGTTTAAAATTAAGCACACAGCCATGCAATCTCCATAGACAAACATTGCCAGTAGATTGGACTTACTGAAGATCTCAGTGACTCAGTGATATTCAACTGATTTCCTTCATTCATATTATTATTATTATATTATTGTCATATCTAAATGAGGAAAGTAGTTGAGGAGCTACGTTTTATTTTTCTCTCCTCTTGTTCCAGATGTCCTGCTTCAGCCTGATATCAACATATTTTGTCTCAGTGACTGTAGGCCCACTACTCATGTTGCCCTGTGAGGGAGGGTGGCTGGCACTGTTACATGCTGATGTTATTGTCATATCTATAGGAAACTAGTTGAAGAGGTTTATCTTGTTCTCTTTTATTGTTACAGATCTCCTGGTCCAGCCTGATATCTTCCTGACTGACTCAATGGGAGGGGTCTCCAGGGGCCACCAGGGGCCCGAGATGTTCAGGGGCTACAATCCTACCTGTACTACAAGGTAAAGACATTTACTCAGACGTTACAAGTCATTTAAACTAGAGGGAGAGGGTGAGGGGGAGAGAATGGAGATACTAGAGAATAAATGTCTGACTGTTGGTGCTGTGCCTCCCTAGCCCACCAGGAGGCAGAAGAGAGTGAACAGGGTGAGCAGCATGGATCTTTATGTCAATGCCATGGAGATGGTCTCTCTGAGCTCCAGAGCTGAAGCTGGACCGGGAGAGGAGAGAGCAGCCCAGGGGACGGAGTAGGAGTAGAATGAATCTGACCCTACATGCTGATCTTAGGTCAGTTTTGTGTTTTAAATCGATGGTCAGCAGTGGACTGGTGTTTAAAATGTGGTGACAAACCTGAGGTGGTTCTAATTTTAATAACAAGTTCAGAATTAGTTTCTCTTTCTAGAACCTTGGAAGAAATCTAAAAGGAGTGACTGCAACCACCATTATTCATTTAGTTTGGTTTTTACCACCAGAGAAACATGGGGTTCTGGGTAACATGGGATTCTGGGTAACATGGGGTTTTGGGTAACATGGGGTTTTGGGTAACATGGGGTTTTGGGGTAACATGGGGTTCGGGTAACATGGGGTTCTGGGTAACATGGGGTTCTGGGTAACATGGGGTTCTGGGTAACATGGGGTTCTGGGTAACATGGGGTTTTGGGTAACATGGGGTTCTGGGTAACATGGGGTTTTGGGTAACATGGGGTTTTGGTAACATGGGGTTTTGGGTAACATGGGGTTTTGGTAACATGGGGTTTTGGTAACATGGGGTTTTGGGTAACATGGGGTTTTGGTAACATGGGGTTCTGGGTAACATGGGGTGTTGGTAACATGGGTTCTGGGTAACATGGGGTTCTGGGTAACATGGGGTTCTGGGTAACATGGGGTTCTGGGTAACATGGGGTTCTGGGTAACATGGGGTTCTGGGTAACATGGGGTTTCGGTTCATTTAAGAAACTAGCTCAATTAGGTCAGTTTTGCATTCCATCAGTGGATGCTGGTGGGAGGAGCCTCAGAAACCTGGATCATTGTAATGGCTGAAACGGAGTAGCTGGAACGGAGTCAAACACTTGAACCATTTGATACTGTTCCATTCATTCCCTTCCAGCCAATACAATGAGCCAGTCCTCCTATAGCTCCTCCCACCAGCCTCCACCGCATTCTATACATTCATTCCCTTCCAGCCAATACAATGAGCCAGTCCTCCTATAGCTCCTCCCACCAGCCTCCACCGCATTCTATACATTCATTCCCTTCCAGCCAATACAATGAGCCAGTCCTCCTATAGCTCCTCCCACCAGCCTCCACCGCATTCTATACATTCATTCCCTTCCAGCCAATACAATGAGCCAGTCCTCCTATAGCTCCTCCCACCAGCCTCCACCGCATTCTATACATTCATTCCCTTCCAGCCAATACAATGAGCCAGTCCTCCTATAGCTCCTCCCACCAGCCTCCACCGCATTCTATACATTCATTCCCTTCCAGCCAATACAATGAGCCAGTCCTCCTATAGCTCCTCCCACCAGCCTCCACCGCATTCTATACATTCATTCCCTTCCAGCCAATACAATGAGCCAGTCCTCCTATAGCTCCTCCCACCAGCCTCCAACGCATTCTATACATTCATTCCCTTCCAGCCAATACAATGAGCCAGTCCTCCTATAGCTCCTCCCACCAGCCTCCACTGCATTCTATACATTATATATATATTATATATATTATATATATATATATATATATATATATATATATATATATATATATATATATATATATTATTTAGTATAGCCTAATGTTAGATTCTTTATGTTGAAGAGTCTCCATTATTAGTCCATGTATTATTATATTATTTAGTATAGCCTACTGTTAGATTCTTTATGTTGAAGAGTCTCCATTATTAGTCCATGTATTATTTAGTATAGCCTACTGTTAGATTCTTTATGTTGAAGAGTCTTCATTATTAGTCCATGTATTATTATATTATTTAGTATAGCCTACTGTTAGATTCTTTATGTTGAAGTGTCTCCATTATTAGTCCATGTATTATTATATTATTTAGTATAGCCTACTGTTAGATTCTTTATGTTGAAGTGTCTCCATTATTAGTCCATGTATTATTATATTATTTAGTATAGCCTACTGTTAGATTATTTATGTTGAAGAGTCTCCATTATTAGTCCATGTATTATAATCATCTGTTCATTCTTTGTAGTTTGAAACATCTTTAATAAAAGGGGACATATTTTTCACAAGTCAATTTGGTTTATTGTTGTAGTTTGTTTACTTTTAGATGTATAAATCTCTCATGATGTTTATTGATTTATGATGCAGATTATTGTTATGATGTTGTGCCTTCAGAAAATATTCACACTCCTTTACTTATAAAATGGGATTAAAAAAAAATATTGTAATTTTTTTGTCAATGATCTACACAAAATACTCAACCCCCTGAGTCATAACGTGTTTGGATCACATTTGTCAGCAATTACAGCTGTGCCTTCTGGGTAAATCTAGAAGAGCTTTCCACACCTGAATTGTGCAACATTTATTAACAAAATGTAACCAAAATTCTTCAAACTGTCTAATTAGTTATTGATCATTACTAGACAACCATTTTCAGGTGTTGCCCTAGATTTTCGAGCAGATTTAAGTCAAAACTGTAACTCGGCCACTCAGGAACATTCACTGTTTTCTTGGTAAGCACCTTGTGTAGATTTGTCCTTGTGTTGTAGGTTATTGCCCTGCTGAAAGATGAATTCGTAACCCAGTGTTGGTGGAAAGCAGACTGAACCATGATTCCCTCTAGGATTTTGCCTGTGCTTTGCTCCATCCCGTGAATATTTTTATCCTGAAAAACTCCCCAGTCCTTAACGATTACAAGCATACCCATAACATGATGCAGCCACCACCACCAGGGGGGGGAGAGTGCACCTCATATTCAGGAAGGTGTACTGAATGTTCCCTACAGTGTATTTTTCCCAATTCATTATAGTTGGTTTGGTTTATTTTCTAGTTTAGTTTCTCTCATGATGTTATAGATCATAAATGTTACATTCATTATGATGTAGATTATTGTTATGATGTTGTTAGTAGTATATAGATAATGATGTTATTGATTATGATGTTAGTAGTATATAGATAATGTTATTCTCTTATGATCTGTGAGGAAGTACAGAGGAAGTACATCGTACAGGTCTGATATACAATAGATTGTGTGTGTGTGTGCTGTGTGCATATGAAATAATCAAATCATACAACCAACCAACCACTCAATAAGTTAAGTAAATAAATATTGTATTTAGAGTGGCAAAAAGTCTCCCCTGTAAAAAAATACCAAGTGTTGTTGTTCATTACATAAATAGTCTCATCTGTCTGTTGCTCCTTTGACTCGCCCAATCCTCCAATCCGAAACGCCTCTAGTACCTCTGTGCAGATCTGATTGGAGGACGGGGAGCGAGAAAGGCATTATATGTAAATTATGTAATCAATGTTTTAGTTATCGTTTCTGCATTTCTGTTCTGCTGTTTTAACTTTGAAAAAGTCAGAAAACGGAATAACAAATGATGTCATCAAAAGAAGGATTAACGACAGAAAAACTCTGCCTTGTTAAATAGGATATGAAAACGTCTGGTTGTTGGCCAGCAACGTGAATTAACAACCCAACCCACTAGACAACAGCAACATAACAACCCAACCCACTAGACAACAGCAACATAACAACCCAACCCACTAGACAACAGCAACATAACAACCCAACCCACTAGACAACAGCAACATAACAACCCAACCCACTAGACAACAGCAACATAACAACCCAACCCACTAGACAACAGCAACGTGAATTAACAACCCAACCCACTAGACAACAGCAACATAACAACCCAACCCACTAGACGACAGCAACGTGAATTAACAACCCAACCCACTAGACAACAGCAACATAACAACCCAACCCACTAGACAACAGCAACATAACAACCCAACCCACTAGACGACAGCAACATAACAACCCAACCCACTAGACAACAGCAACATAACAACCCAACCCACTAGACAACAGCAACATAACAACCCAACCCACTAGACAACAGCAACATAACAACCCAACCCACTAGACGACAGCAACATAACAACCCAACCCACTAGACAACAGCAACATAACAACCCAACCCACTAGACGACAGCAACATAACAACCCAACCCACTAGACGACAGCAACGTGAATTAACAACCCAACCCACTAGACAACAGCAACATAACAACCCAACCCACTAGACGACAGCAACATAACAACCCAACCCACTAGACGACAGCAACATAACAACCCAACCCACTAGACGACAGCAACATAACAACCCAACCCACTAGACGACAGCAACATAACAACCCAACCCACTAGACAACAGCAACATAACAACCCAACCCACTAGACGACAGCAACATAACAACACAACCCACTAGACAACAGCAACATAAATTAAAACCCAACGCACTAGACGACAGCAACATAACAACCCAACCCACTAGACAACAGCAACATAACAACCCAACCCACTAGACGACAGCAACATAACAACCCAACCCACTAGACAACAGCAACATAACAACCCAACCCACTAGACGACAGCAACATAACAACCCAACCCACTAGACAACAGCAACATAACAACCCAACCCACTAGACGACAGCAACATAACAACCCAACCCACTCGACAACAGCAACATAAATTAACAACCCAACCCACTAGACGACAGCAACATAACAACCCAACCCACTAGACAACAGCCACATAACAACCCAACCCACTAGACAACAGCAACATAACAACCCAACCCACTAGACAACAGCAACATAAAAACCCAACCCACTAGACAACAGCAACATAAATTAAAACCCAACGCACTAGACGACAGCAACATAAATTAACAACCCAACCCACTAGACAACAGCCACATAACAACCCAACCCACTAGACAACAGCCACATAACAACCCAACCCACTAGACAACAGCAACATAACAACCCAACCCACTAGACAACAGCAACATAACAACCCAACCCACTAGACAACAGCAACATAAAAACCCAACCCACTAGACAACAGCAACATAACAACCCAACCCACTAGACAACAGCAACATAACAACCCAACCCACTAGACGACAGCAACGTAAATTAACAACCCAACCCACTAGACAACAGCAACATAACAACCCAACCCACTAGACAACAGCAACATAACAACCCAACCCACTAGACAACAGCCACATAAATTAAAACCCAACGCACTAGACAACAGCAACGTAAATTAACAACCCAACCCACTAGACGACAGCAACGTAAATTAACAACCCAACCCACTAGACAACAGCAACATAATGAACAACCCAACCCACTAGAAGACAGCAACATAACAACCCAACCCACTAGACAACAGCAACATAACAACCCAACCCACTAGACAACAGCAACATAACAACCCAACCCACTAGACAACAGCAAAATAACAGCCCAACCCACTAGACAACAGCAACATAAATTAAAACCCAACGCACTAGACAACAGCAACGTAAATTAACAACCCAACCCACTAGACGACAGCAACGTAAATTAACAACCCAACCCACTAGACAACAGCAACATAAGGAACAACCCAACCCACTAGAAGACAGCAACATAACAACCCAACCCACTAGACGACAGCAACATAAATGAACAACCCAACCCACTAGACGACAGCAACATAACAACCCAACCCACTAGACACCAGCAATGTAAATTAACAACCCAACCCACTAGACAACAGCAACGTAAATTAACAACCCAACCCACTAGACAACAGCAACATAAATTAACAACCCAACCCACTAGACAACAGCAACATAACAACCCAACCCACTAGACGACAGCAACATAACAACCCAACCCACTAGACAACAGCCACATAACAACCCAACCCACTAGACAACAGCCACATAACAACCCAACCCACTAGACAACAGCAACGTAAATTAACAACCCAACCCACTAGACAACAGCAACATAACAACCCAACCCACTAGACAACAGCCACATAACAACCCAACCCACTAGACAACAGCAACGTAAATTAACAACCCAACCCACTAGACAACAGCAACATAACAACCCAACCCACTAGACAACAGCAACGTAAATTAACAACCCAACCCACTAGACAACAGCAACGTAAATTAACAACCCAACCCACTAGACAACAGCAACATAACAACCCAACCCACTAGACGACAGCAACATAAATTAAAACCCAACGCACTAGACGACAGCAACATAAATTAACAACCCAACCCACTAGACGACAGCAACATAACAACCCAACCCACTAGACGACAGCAACATAACAACCCAACCCACTAGACGACAGCAACATAACAACCCAACCCACTAGACGACAGCAACATAACAACCCAACCCACTAGACGACAGCAACATAACAACCAAACCCACTAGACGACAGCAACATAACAACCCAACCCACTAGACGACAGCAACATAACAACCCAACCCACTAGACAACAGCAACATAACAACCCAACCCACTAGACAACAGCAACATAACAACCCAACCCACTAGACAACAGCAACATAACAACCCAACCCACTAGACAACAGCAACATAACAACCCAACCCACTAGACAACAGCAACATAAATTAAAACCCAACGCACTAGACGACAGCAACATAAATTAACAACCCAACCCACTAGACGACAGCAACATAACAACCCAACCCACTAGACAACAGCAACATAACAACCCAACCCACTAGACAACAGCAACATAACAACCCAACCCACTAGACGACAGCAACGTAAATTAACAACCCAACCCACTAGACGACAGCAACATAACAACCCAACACACTAGACGACAGCAACGTAAATTAACAACCCAACCCACTAGACAACAGCAACATAACAACCCAACACACTAGACGACAGCAACGTAAATTAACAACCCAACCCACTAGACGACAGCAATATAAATTAACAACCCAACCCACTAGACGACAGCAACATAAAAACCCAACCCACTAGACAACAGCAACATAACAACCCAACCCACTAGACGACAGCAATATAAATTAACAACCCAACACACTAGACGACAGCAACATAACAACCCAACCCACTAGACAACAGCAACATAACAACCCAACACACTAGAAGACAGCAACATAACAACCCAACCCACTAGACAACAGCAACATAACAACCCAACCCACTAGACAACAGCAACATAACAACCCAACACACTAGACGACAGCAACGTAAATTAACAACCCAACCCACTAGACGACAGCAACATAACAACCCAACACACTAGACGACAGCAACGTAAATTAACAACCCAACCCACTAGACAACAGCAACATAACAACCCAACACACTAGATGACAGCAACGTAAATTAACAACCCAACCCACTAGACGACAGCAATATAAATTAACAACCCAACCCACTAGACGACAGCAACATAACAACCCAACCCACTAGACAACAGCAACATAACAACCCAACACACTAGACGACAGCAACATAAATTAACAACCCAACCCACTAGACGACAGCAATATAAATTAACAACCCAACCCACTAGACGACAGCAACATAAATTAACAACCCAACCCACTAGACGACAGCAACATAACAACCCAACCCACTAGACGACAGCAACGTAAATTAACAACCCAACCCACTAGACGACAGCAATATAAATTAACAACCCAACCCACTAGACGACAGCAACATAACAACCCAACACACTAGAAGACAGCAACATAACAACCCAACCCACTAGACAACAGCAACACAACAACCCAACCCACTAGACAACAGCAACATAACAACCCAACCCACTAGACGACAGCAACGTAAATTAACAACCCAACCCACTAGACGACAGCAACATAACAACCCAACCCACTAGACAACAGCAACATAACAACCCAACACACTAGATGACAGCAACGTAAATTAACAACCCAACCCACTAGACGACAGCAATATAAATTAATAACCCAACCCACTAGACGACAGCAACATAACAACCCAACCCACTAAACAACAGCAACATAACAACCCAACACACTAGACGACAGCAACATAAATTAACAACCCAACCCACTAGACGACAGCAATATAAATTCACAACCCAACCCACTAGACGACAGCAACATAAATTAACAACCCAACCCACTAGACGACAGCAACATAACAACCCAACCCACTAGACGACAGCAACGTAAATTAACAACCCAACCCACTAGACGACAGCAATATAAATTAACAACCCAACCCACTAGACGACAGCAACATAACAACCCAACACACTAGAAGACAGCAACATAACAACCCAACCCACTAGACAACAGCAACACAACAACCCAACCCACTAGACAACAGCAACATAACAACCCAACCCACTAGACGACAGCAACGTAAATTAACAACCCAACCCACTAGACGACAGCAACATAACAACCCAACCCCCTAGACAACAGCAACAAAACAACCCAACACACTAGATGACAGCAACGTAAATTAACAACCCAACCCACTAGACGACAGCAATATAAATTAACAACCCAACCCACTAGACGACAGCAACATAACAACCCAACCCACTAGACAACAGCAACATAACAACCCAACACACTAGACGACAGCAACATAACAACCCAACCCACTAGACGACAGCAACGTAAATTAACAACCCAACCCACTAGACAACAGCAACATAACAACCCAACCCACTAGACGACAGCAACATAACAACCCAACCCACTAGACAACAGCAACATAACAACCCAACCCACTAGACGACAGCAATATGAATTAACAACCCAACACACTAGACGACAGTAACGTAAATTAACAACCCAACCCACTAGACAACAGCAACATAACAACCCAACCCACTAGACAACAGCAACATAACAACCCAACCCACTAGACGACAGCAACATAACAACCCAACCCACTAGACGACAGCAACATAACAACCCAACCCACTAGACAACAGCAACATAACAACCCAACCCACTAGACAACAGCAACATAACAACCCAACCCACTAGACAACAGCAACATAACAACCCAACACACTAGACGACAGTAACGTAAATTAACAACCCAACCCACTAGACGACAGCAACATAACAACCCAACCCACTAGACAACAGCAACATAACAACCCAACCCACTAGACGACAGCAATATGAATTAACAACCCAACCCACTAGACGACAGCAACATAAATTAACAACCCAACCCACTAGACAACAGCAACATAACAACCCAACACACTAGAAGACAGCAACATAACAACCCAACCCACTAGACAACAGCAACATAACAACCCAACCCACTAGACGACAGCAACATAAATTAACAACCCAACCCACTAGACAACAGCAACATAACAACCCAATCCACTAGACAACAGCAACATAACAACCCAACCCACTAGACAACAGCAACATAACAACCCAACCCACTAGACAACAGCAACATAACAACCCAACCCACTAGACGACAGCAACGTAAATTAACAACCCAACCCACTAGACGACAGCAACATAACAACCCAACCCACTAGACGACAGCAACATAACAACCCAACACACTAGACGACAGCAACGTAAATTAACAACCCAACCCACTAGACAACAGCAACATAACAACCCAACCCACTAGACAACAGCAACATAACAACCCAACACACTAGATGACAGCAACGTAAATTAACAACCCAACCCACTAGACGACAGCAATATAAATTAACAACCCAACCCACTAGACGACAGCAACATAACAACCCAACCCACTAGACAACAGCAACATAACAACCCAACCCACTAGACGACAGCAATATAAATTAACAACCCAACCCACTAGACGACAGCAACATAACAACCCAACCCACTAGACAACAGCAACATAACAACCCAACCCACTAGACGACAGCAACGTAAATTAACAACCCAACCCACTAGACGACAGCAATATAAATTAACAACCCAACCCACTAGACGACAGCAACATAACAACCCAACCCACTAGACAACAGCAACATAACAACCCAACCCACTAGACGACAGCAAAATAATGTATGTATTTGGACAGATTGCCATTCACAAAACCAAGCCAAACAAAGACCAAAACTTCCCACGTACAGTGATACTCCTGTTGCTGAGTGACGGATCTAGTGAGGTGGCCAGCTCCACGCTTTGGTTTCTCTAGAAGAGTCCAGAAACACCATCATTTTGGCCGCTGCAGGAGAAGAGAGGGGGAAGAAGAGAGAGAGGAAGAAGAGAGGGAAGAAGAGAGAGGAAGAAGAGAGGGGGAAGAAGAGAGAGAGGAAGGAGGAAGAGTGAGGCCTGGGGCGAGTTCAGCAGGAGAAGAAGAGAAAGAGGAAGGAGGAAGAGTGAGGCCTGGGGCGAGTTCAGCAGGACAAAACGTTTTGGAACATTCAGATAGAAATATGTTACGTAGAACAAACATGCAGAACAACAAATCTTGTTTTTATCTGCAACATTTGGCAACAGAGTGTCCCCCCCCTACCTGCCACTCTGTGTGGTAGAGTCAGAGTGTCTCTCCTACCTGCTACTCTGTGTGGTACAGAGTCAGAGTGTCTCTCCTACCTGCTACTCTGTGTGGTACAGAGTCAGAGTGTCTCTCCTACCTGCTACTCTGTGTGGTACAGAGTCAGAGTGTCTCTCCTACCTGCTACTCTGTGTGGTACAGAGTCAGTGTCTCTCCTACCTGCTACTCTGTGTGGTACAGAGTCAGAGTGTCTCTCCTACCTGCTACTCTGTGTGGTACAGGGTCAGTGTCTCTCCTACCTGCTACTCTGTGTGGTACAGAGTCAGAGTGTCTCTCCCTCTACCTGCTACTCTGTGTGGTACAGAGTCAGAGTGTCCCCCCCTCTACCTGCTACTCTGTGTGGTACAGAGTCAGAGTGTCCCCCCCTCTACCTGCTACTCTGTGTGGTACAGAGTCAGAGTGTCTCTCCCTCTACCTGCTACTCTGTGTGGTACAGAGTCAGAGTGTCCCCCCCTCTACCTGCTACTCTGTGTGGTACAGAGTCAGTGTCTCTCCCTCTACCTGCTACTCTGTGTGGTACAGAGTCAGAGTGTCTCTCCCTCTACCTGCTACTCTGTGTGGTACAGAGTCAGAGTGTCCCCCCCTCTACCTGCTACTCTGTGTGGTACAGAGTCAGAGTGTCTCTCCCTCTACCTGCTACTCTGTGTGGTACAGAGTCAGAGTGTCCCCCCCTCTACCTGCTACTCTGTGTGGTACAGAGTCAGAGTGTCTCTCCCTCTACATGCTACTCTGTGTGGTACAGAGTCAGAGTGTCCCCCCCTCTACCTGCTACTCTGTGTGGTACAGAGTCAGAGTGTCCCCCCCTCTACCTGCTACTCTGTGTGGTACAGAGTCAGAGTGTCTCTCCCTCTACCTGCTACTCTGTGTGGTACAGAGTCAGAGTGTCCCCCCCTCTACCTGCTACTCTGTGTGGTACAGAGTCAGAGTGTCTCTCCTACCTGCTACTCTGTGTGGTACAGAGTGTCCCCCCCTCTACCTGCTACTCTGTGTGGTACAGAGTCAGAGTGTCTCTCCCTCTACATGCTACTCTGTGTGGTACAGAGTCAGAGTGTCCCCCCCTCTACCTGCTACTCTGTGTGGTACAGAGTCAGAGTGTCTCTCCTACCTGCTACTCTGTGTGGTACAGAGTCAGAGTGTCCCCCCCTCTACCTGCTACTCTGTGTGTGGTTCAGAGTCAGAGTGTCTCTCCCTCTACATGCTACTCTGTGTGGTACAGAGTCAGAGTGTCCCCCCCTCTACCTGCTACTCTGTGTGGTACAGAGTCAGAGTGTCTCTCCTACCTGCTACTCTGTGTGGTACAGAGTCAGAGTGTCCCCCCCTCTACCTGCTACTCTGTGTGGTACAGAGTCAGAGTGTCTCTCCTACCTGCTACTCTGTGTGGTACAGAGTCAGAGTGTCCCCCCCTCTACCTGCTACTCTGTGTGGTACAGAGTCAGAGTGTCCCCCCCTCTACCTGCTACTCTGTGTGGTACGGAATTTGAGGGATTATTATCATCGACACGCAGACTTCTCTAAGGTTTCTGAAGGCAGGCAGGGGGATAGTGAGACCATTAGTCAGTACTTAGAGAGACTGAAGGATGTGTTTAACACCAACAGTGGGTTAATAGAGCCCCATGTAGCACAGGGGTGTAACACAGCATACCATCAGCAGCTGAAAATAGCTTTCCTCAGCGGAATGCGCCCTGACATTAGCCATAAAAATAACCTTGGTAGGTTGGGGACTAGCAGAGCTCTCAACTGCTCTCCAAGAGCCAATAGTATTCCTGGGGTAAAAAAGGCATTATGCCCACCTTTATACCCACCTTTATACCCACCTTTATGCCCACCTTTATGCCCACCTTTATGCCCACCTTTATGCCCACCTTTATGCCCACCTTTATACCCACCTTTATGCCCACCTTTATAACCACCTTTATGCCCGCCTTTATGCCACCTTTATGCCCACCTTTATGCCCACCTTTATAACCACCTTTATGCCCGCCTTTATGCCACCTTTATGCCCACCTTTATAACCACCTTTATAACCACCTTTATGCCCGCCTTTATGCCACCTTTATGCCCACCTTTATAACCACCTTTATAACCACCTTTATGCCCGCCTTTATGCCACCTTTATGCCCACCTTTATAACCACCTTTATAACCACCTTTATGCCCACCTTTATGCCCACCTTTATGCCCACCTTTATAACCACCTTTATGCCCACCTTTATGCCCACCTTTATACCCACCTTTATGCCCACCTTTATAACCACCTTTATGCCCACCTTTATGCCACCTTTATGCCCACCTTTATAACCACCTTTATGCCCACCTTTATGCCCACCTTTATGCCCACCTTTATGCCACCTTTATGCCCACCTTTATAACCACCTTTATGCCCGCCTTTATGCCACCTTTATGCCCACCTTTATAACCACCTTTGAGCAGTTGAGAGGAGGAGGAGTGACAGTCCCAGTGGACAAAGCGTTTTGTAATTCACCAGTTTTCCCTGTGAAAAAGGCAGCACCTGGTACAGATTGGAGGACGGTAGCAGATTTACAAGGGGTGAATAATAACATTATCCCACGAGCTCCATGTGTGCCAGACCCCCATACGTTATTGAATCAGTTGAAACCCAGAAAAGCGTACTTCACAGTGATAGATTTAGCAAATGCTTTTTTTGAGCATTCCAGTACACACAGACAGTCAGGGGTGGTTCGGATTTACATTTTGGGGAGAAAAATGGGTGTATTCGAGAGTACCAATGGGATTTACGGAAAGCCCAACAAACTTTAGCCAAGTCCTAACCCGAAACATAGGCCAGTTTGACCCCCCGAATGAAAGCCAGATTTTGATATATGTGGATGACATATTGGTGGCCAATCCCTCTCAGGGGGGCTGTAAAGCGGACACACTGGCCCTGTTAGTATTCTTGGCAGAAGAGAGCCACAAAGTGAGTAAGGGGAAGTTACAGCTCTGGCAGGAACAGGTCATTTATTTAGGACGCAAACACGAGAAGGGAGGACACTTAATTCCACCAGGAAGACAGCCATTATGGAAGCACCAAAACCACTCAACAAGAAGCAGATGATGAGTTTTCTGCGAATGATCAACTATTGTTGTGCGTGGATACCCCACTTTGCATTACATACAGGGAGGCTCACTGAGCTAATCTATGGTAAAGCTATGGCAGCAAAGGATAAGACTGAGTGGACGGAAGAAGCTGAGAAACCGTTTCTAAACATAAAAAAGTTAATGACGTCTAGCACTGTTCTAGGGATCCCAGATATGATTGTCCCTTCACACAGACAGTAGACTGTAGAGAGGGGTACATGACGTCTAGCACTGTTCTAGGGATCCCAGATATGATTGTCCCTTCACACAGACAGTAGACTGTAGAGAGGGGTACATGATGTCTAGCACTGTTCTAGGGATCCCAGATGTGATCGTCCCTTCACACAGACAGTAGACTGTAGAGAGGGGTACATGATGTCTAGCACTGTTCTAGGGATCCCAGATGTGATCGTCCCTTCACACAGACAGTAGACTGTAGAGAGGGGTACATGATGTCTAGCACTGTTCTAGGGATCCCAGATGTGATCGTCCCTTCACACAGACAGTAGACTGTAGAGAGGGGTACATGATGTCTAGCACTGTTCTAGGGATCCCAGATGTGATCGTCCCTTCACACAGACAGTAGACTGTAGAGAGGGGTACATGATGTCTAGCACTGTTCTAGGGATCCCAGATGTGATCGTCCCTTCACACAGACAGTAGACTGTAGAGAGGGGTACATGACGTCAGTGCTGACTCAGGAACACGGGGGAAAATAAACCTATTGCTCATTATTCCTCCCGTTTAGACGAGGTTGCTCAAGCCATGCCACTACGTTTGCAGACTGTGGTGGCTGCCGCAAATTCCCATAGTGTTGATGACTATTAGGATAACCCCTGATAGGGAGGGATTGTCTCCATTTGAGAAGGTTTTTGGCAGACCCTATAGGATGCCCCAATTAGGACAATTGGAACAAGCAGATATAGAAGTAGAAAGCAGAATGGTTGATCACACGAAAAGGTTGTTCATTAACCAAACCAGTATGTCAAAGGTTTTATGCCCAACAGGAGAACTACAGAAGGAGGTGGCACACCAGATTCAACCGGGAGACTGGGTCTGGATCCAATCACTAAAGAGAAAAAACTGGAAGCAGCCACGGTGGGAGGGGCCATACCAAGTACTCCTGGTGACTGCCTTCGCGGTGAGGATAGCTGAAAGAGCAACCTGGGTGCACATCACACATTGTAAGAGGGTAGGACACACTGACACTGGCGAACAATCATAGGGGTAGGAGCAGAACCGTAATCAACAGGATACGGGGGTTACACTCCTACTGAAGATTCCCTTATACCCGACCTTTCCCTGCTGTGAGCGTTCATAGAAGTGGAAGTATGTCTTGGCCTCTTGCTGATGATGTGTTCTCTGGGAGAGGGTTCACAGGTGGGCTGGCCATCCTGAGCTGTCTGATTGTGGGAGCCATATTCCTGATACAGCATGAACCCCCCGAGGAGGCCAAAAAGGGTAACTGGACTCATATGGTAGACTAGGGAAATTCGATTTTACCAAAGCATTTTAAAAGGTCACTGAAACTGAATAGTAAGTTGGGGAAGGATATCTCAGTTGTGTTCTATGTAGACCAATTGGGGTCCTTCACTCCTTGGCAGTCTAGAACATTGGGTCACTGGGGAAGGTATTTGTGTAAATCACCGTGTAATTAATGGAATCAAGTCATAGCTCACACTGAGAAGGGTGGCTATGCAAACCCACACACTCAATATGGGAACAGATGGAGTTTAGTAAAGGTGGGAGTTTTGGGCTGTTTTCCGGAGCAGGGGTGGTATTGTATAAAGGTACGAATTACCATTAAAACTGTAAAGATCCAGGATCTTGGATTATGGTATGTTGGTTTTGATCAGTCTTTAACAGATACTATGGTACCATTCCAGGTCACAGAGGTAAAAGCTGGGAAGGATACTATGGGCAGCCGGAGTTTAATCAGTCTCCCTAACACAACTGGTATTCCTAGTCTAATCATCCAGGGCCAAGGACCAGTGCAAATAGTTGAGACAAAATACTTTAAAGAAGTGATAGAGTTGGAGACTGGGTTTAGAGATTCCAACCTCTGGTTAGAGTGGATTCAATATACGGCCAGATCAGGAGCTAAAGAAGAATGCTGTGCCTGTGCCACAGCAAAACCTCAGTTGACAACCATCCCGTTTCCATTAAATGGAATGAATTCACCTAAGGGAATGGCATGTATGGTAAAGCTATTCATGGAAGCAGGAAAGACAGATAATAACAGTTGTACAGATTTGCACTATTTATATCCACATGTTCCTCTGAAATCTAGGCTTACTCCTTTCACAGTGGCAAGATGAGACTATTACTGTTTGGCCCAGTATTGTACTTATGGGAAATATGTAGGGGAAGTCAGTACCTGCAATAGGACAGAGAATGTTACTACTGATGAGAACCTGAGCGATCTGGCAAGCTGGTTGAGATCTGGGGATTTCAGTAAGATAAGGAGGCCCAGGGCTGACATCTGGTGGTTGTGTGGGGGAATGTCGTTATGGCCGAGTTGACCTGTTAATTGGACAGGGATATGTGTACTAGTTCATTTGGGAATGCCTTTCACACTCATTCAACACCATGACATGAAGTTGGCCAAACGGGAGAAAAGAAGTACTCCGTCTAGGTCTTTTGATGATAGAGTTTATATTGACAACATTGGGGTTCCACGGGGGGTGCCAGACGAGTTCAAAGCTAGAAATCAGATCCTGTCAGGATTAGAGTCAAGTATTTTCTGGTGGTCCACTCTCAATAAGAATGTGGACTGGATTAATTATATGTATTATAATCAACAGCGCTTCATCAATTATATCAGAGATGCAATAAAAAGATTGGCAGAGCAGACTAAAGCAATCAGCTTGGCAGAATAGAATCGCGTTAGATATGTTATTGGCAGTGAGGGGGGGGGGGGGGGGGGGGGGTTGTGTGCTATTCGGGTCGATGTGCTGTACGTTCATCCCAAATAACACAGCCCCGGATGGATCAGTGACCAAGGCCTTGGCTGGTTTAACCACCCTAGCTCACGAATTGGCAGAAAACTCTGGGGTGGAAACTTCTCTGACGAGTTGGTTTGACAGTATGTTTGGCAAATGGAAAAATGTGATGATTACGGTGTTGTGGGCGACTTTCACCTGTGTGACTGTGTTCGTTTGTGCAGATGTGGTTTGATTCCGTGTGTGAAAGTTCTCATTTCCAGGACTCTGGAGAGATTGATGACTCGACAGATGGTGAGATACGGAACAATTCAAAGCTCTGACCAATGGGATGAAGAATACAGACTTCCCAGCATAGGAGAAGGCTCTGTGTCTTTTAATTGGGAGGAGCCTATGTTTGATGGCACCATGTTTTATGTTTAGGTTTCCTTGTTTTGATGTCAAGACTGTTTCTTTAGTGAAGATTATAACGAAAATCCTGATAAGAAGAGTTATGATTCTGATGTCGGTCCAGAGCAGTCAATGTTAGTACCTATATTGATATTTGTTAGGTTGATTTTGATTAAAAATAGATGTGTAATCCTTACTATTTAATCAAAGTGTGGAGGGTTATCTAATAAAAATAGATGTGTAATCCTTACTATTTAATCAAAGTGTGGAGGGTTATCTAATAAAAATAGATGTGTAATCCTTACTATTTAATCAAAGTGTGGAGGGTTATCTAATAAAAATAGATGTGTAATCCTTACTATTTAATCAAAGTGTGGAGGGTTATCTAATAAAAATAGATGTGTAATCCTTACTATTTAATCAGTGTGGAGGGTTATCTAATAAAAATAGATGTGTAATCCTTACTATTTAATCAAAGTTTGGAGGGTTATCTAATAAAAATAGATGTGTAATCCTTACTATTTAATCAAAGTGTGGAGGGTTATCTAATAAAAATAGATGTGTAATCCTTACTATTTAATCAGTGTGGAGGGTTATCTAATAAAAATAGATGTGTAATCCTTACTATTTAATCAAAGTGTGGAGGGTTATCTAATAAAAATAGATGTGTAATCCTTACTATTTAATCAAAGTGTGGAGGGTTAACTAATAAAAATAGATGTGTAACCCTTACTATTTAATCAAAGTGTGGAGGGTTATCTAATAAAAATAGATGTGTAATCCTTACTATTTAATCAAAGTGTGGAGGGTTATCTAATAAAAATAGATGTGTAATCCTTACTATTTAATCAAAGTGTGGAGGGTTAACTAATAAAAATAGATGTGTAATCCTTACTATTTAATCAAAGTGTGGAGGGTTATCTAATAAAAATAGACGTGTAATCCTTACTATTTAATCAAAGTGTGGAGGGTTATCTAATAAAAATAGATGTGTAATCCTTACTATTTAATCAGTGTGGAGGGTTATCTAATAAAAATAGATGTGTAATCCTTACTATTTAATCAAAGTGTGGAGGGTTATCTAATAAAAATAGATGTGTAATCCTTACTATTTAATCAAAGTGTGGAGGGTTATCTAATAAAAATAGATGTGTAATCCTTACTATTTAATCAAAGTGTGGAGGGTTATCTAATAAAATAGATGTGTAATCCTTACTATTTAATCAAAGTGTGGAGGGTTATCTAATAAAAATAGATGTGTAATCCTTACTATTTAATCAAAGTGTGGAGGGTTATCTAATAAAAATAGATGTGTAATCCTTACTATTTAATCAGTGTGGAGGGTTATCTAATAAAAATAGATGTGTAATCCTTACTATTTAATCAAAGTGTGGAGGGTTATCTAATAAAAATAGATGTGTAATCCTTACTATTTAATCAGTGTGGAGGGTTATCTAATAAAAATAGATGTGTAATCCTTACTATTTAATCAGTGTGGAGGGTTATCTAATAAAAATAGATGTGTAATCCTTACTATTTAATCAGTGTGGAGGGTTATCTAATAAAAATAGATGTGTAATCCTTACTATTTAATCAGTGTGGAGGGTTATCTAATAAAAATAGATGTGTAATCCTTACTATTTAATCAGTGTGGAGGGTTATCTAATAAAAATAGATGTGTAATCCTTACTATTTAATCAGTGTGGAGGGTTATCTAATAAAAATAGATGTGTAATCCTTACTATTTAATCAAAGTGTGGATGGTTATCTAATAAAAATAGATGTGTAATCCTTACTATTTAATCAGTGTGGAGGGTTATCTAATAAAAATAGATGTGTAATCCTTACTATTTAATCAGTGTGGAGGGTTATCTAATAAAAATAGATGTGTAATCCTTACTATTTAATCAGTGTGGAGGGTTATCTAATAAAAATAGATGTGTAATCCTTACTATTTAATCAGTGTGGAGGGTTATCTAATAAAAATAGATGTGTAATCCTTACTATTTAATCAGTGTGGAGGGTTATCTAATAAAAATAGATGTGTAATCCTTACTATTTAATCAAAGTGTGGAGGGTTATCTAATAAAAATAGATGTGTAATCCTTACTATTTAATCAAAGTGTGGAGGGTTATCTAATAAAAATAGATGTGTAATCCTTACTATTTAATCAAAGTGTGGAGGGTTATCTAAAAAAAATAGATGTGTGCTAGTGAGTATAATATTTAGTCAAAAGTGTGGATTGTTATGGGATTTTTATCAATAATGACTAAATGACGTATACTGCACTATAACTGGCAAGAATTCTACCCTGTCTTTCTTGTAGTATTAAATAATGTTTGTCCATTAGAAAAGGGTTACATGGCATGGACCTAGGAAGAAAGGAATGTACGTGGAGATAAGAGAGGACGTGGAGGGCTCCTCCAGGGTTACATGGCATGGACCTAGGAAGAAAGGAATGTACGTGGAGATAAGAGAGGACGTGGAGGGCTCCTCCAGGGTTACATGGCATGGACCTAGGAAGAAAGGAATGTACGTGGAGATAAGAGAGGACGTGGAGGGCTCCTCCAGGGTTACATGGCATGGACCTAGGAAGAAAGGAATGTACGTGGAGATAAGAGAGGACGTGGAGGGCTCCTCCAGGGTTACATGGCATGGACCTAGGAAGAAAGGAATGTACGTGGAGATAAGAGAGGACGTGGAGGGCTCCTCCAGGGTTACATGGCATGGACCTAGGAAGAAAGGAATGTACGTGGAGATAAGAGAGGACGTGGAGGGCTCCTCCAGGGTTACATGGCATGGACCTAGGAAGAAAGGAATGTACGTGGAGATAAGAGAGGACGTGGAGGGCTCCTCCAGGGTTACATGGCATGGACCTAGGAAGAAAGGAATGTACGTGGAGATAAGAGAGGACGTGGAGGGCTCCTCCAGGGTTACATGGCATGGACCTAGGAAGAAAGGGATGTACGTGGAGATAAGAGAGGACAGGGAGGGCTCCTCCAGGGTTACATGGCATGGACCTAGGAAGAAAGGAATGTACGTGGAGATAAGAGAGGACGTGGAGGGCTCCTCCAGGGTTACATGGCATGGACCTAGGAAGAAAGGAATGTACGTGGAGATAAGAGAGGACGTGGAGGGCTCCTCCAGGGTTACATGGCATGGACCTAGGAAGAAAGGAATGTACGTGGAGATAAGAGAGGACGTGGAGGGCTCCTCCAGGGTTACATGGCATGGACCTAGGAAGAAAGGGATGTACGTGGAGATAAGAGAGGACAGGGAGGGCTCCTCCAGGGTTACATGGCATGGACCTAGGAAGAAAGGAATGTACGTGGAGATAAGAGAGGACGTGGAGGGCTCCTCCAGGGTTACATGGCATGGACCTAGGAAGAAAGGAATGTACGTGGAGATAAGAGAGGACGTGGAGGGCTCCTCCAGGGTTACATGGCATGGACCTAGGAAGAAAGGAATGTACGTGGAGATAAGAGAGGACGTGGAGGGCTCCTCCAGGGTTACATGGCATGGACCTAGGAAGAAAGGAATGTACGTGGAGATAAGAGAGGACGTGGAGGGCTCCTCCAGGGTTACATGGCATGGACCTAGGAAGAAAGGGATGTACGTGGAGATAAGAGAGGACAGGGAAGGCTCCTCCAGGGTTACATGGCATGGACCTAGGAAGAAAGGAATGTACGTGGAGATAAGAGAGGACGTGGAGGGCTCCTCCAGGGTTACATGGCATGGACCTAGGAAGAAAGGAATGTACGTGGAGATAAGAGAGGACGTGGAGGGCTCCTCCAGGGTTACATGGCATGGACCTAGGAAGAAAGGAATGTACGTGGAGATAAGAGAGGACGTGGAGGGCTCCTCCAGGGTTACATGGCATGGACCTAGGAAGAAAGGAATGTACGTGGAGATAAGAGAGGACGTGGAGGGCTCCTCCAGGGTTACATGGCATGGACCTAGGAAGAAAGGAATGTACGTGGAGATAAGAGAGGACGTGGAGGGCTCCTCCAGGGTTACATGGCATGGACCTAGGAAGAAAGGAATGTACGTGGAGATAAGAGAGGACGTGGAGGGCTCCTCCAGGGTTACATGGCATGGACCTAGGAAGAAAGGAATGTACGTGGAGATAAGAGAGGACGTGGAGGGCTCCTCCAGGGTTACATGGCATGGACCTAGGAAGAAAGGAATGTACGTGGAGATAAGAGAGGACGTGGAGGGCTCCTCCAGGGTTACATGGCATGGACCTAGGAAGAAAGGAATGTACGTGGAGATAAGAGAGGACGTGGAGGGCTCCTCCAGGGTTACATGGCATGGACCTAGGAAGAAAGGAATGTACGTGGAGATAAGAGAGGACGTGGAGGGCTCCTCCAGGGTTACATGGCATGGACCTAGGAAGAAAGGGATGTACGTGGAGATAAGAGAGGACAGGGAAGGCTCCTCCAGGGTTACATGGCATGGACCTAGGAAGAAAGGAATGTACGTGGAGATAAGAGAGGACGTGGAGGGCTCCTCCAGGGTTACATGGCATGGACCTAGGAAGAAAGGAATGTACGTGGAGATAAGAGAGGACGTGGAGGGCTCCTCCAGGGTTACATGGCATGGACCTAGGAAGAAAGGAATGTACGTGGAGATAAGAGAGGACGTGGAGGGCTCCTCCAGGGTTACATGGCATGGACCTAGGAAGAAAGGAATGTACGTGGAGATAAGAGAGGACGTGGAGGGCTCCTCCAGGGTTACATGGCATGGACCTAGGAAGAAAGGAATGTACGTGGAGATAAGAGAGGACGTGGAGGGCTCCTCCAGGGTTACATGGCATGGACCTAGGAAGAAAGGAATGTACGTGGAGATAAGAGAGGACGTGGAGGGCTCCTCCAGGGTTATGGTGTCTGGGGGAGCCTGGAATGGTCAGTTTAGGGGTTATAAACTGTGGTTAGACTCATGTGAAAATCCATGTTTGTGTCTATGTCTGTGCGTAGTTTAGGATGATATAAGAAGGACTGTAATTGTGAAAACTTGAGAGCTCTCGCAAATAAATTGGGACCTGATCAATTGTGAGCTGGGAATTCTGTCTGTTTTATTTAAGACCAGAACTTTACAAACTCTGGGTATCAGACCGATAAATATAATTGGAATTTATGAAAACTGATTAAATAATTACTTGACATTTACCTGCAGCCATTCCCCAGTACACTCTCTCTCCCCCTCCCTTTCTGTTTGTGTGATTGTGTGGTTGGAGACAGGTGTGTTGGAGTCAGAGCAGATCCCTACCAGCTGCAACCCGTTCCATAATCAAGACCTCTACAAATACCCAATCCTGCCACCACTCTGCCAGATCATAATCTCTGCTCAGTCAGTCATTAGCCTAGCCTTTAGTTACGACTCAAGAGCCTGTTTCCCTGCCGTATACCGTTTAATCCTCTCATTACAGTTACTGCTCTGTCTCTTGTCTACTGTTCCACAGCTCACCACCTTGCGTTGGATTTCCCTCCCTACCACTACATTGGATTCCCCTCCAGACCTGCTTACCCTGTTCAACTCAGCCAACTCCAACCGGGTTTTCCTGCTACTCATCCAAGTTTCCCCGGTTCAGCACTCCGTATCTCTTTGTTTACAGTAAACATTTGGTTCATTATCCCTGCTTCCTCATCTGCTCTTTGATTCCGCCCCATCACTCCTCGTGACACGGGGTTCCGTGCCCCGTAACCCAACTCTCTCCCCGACCCCCACCAGTCTAGTACATAACTCAATTCCCTGTCTCTCACCACCACCAGTCTTGTCAATAACTCAACTCTCTCCCTGACCACCACCAGTCTAGTACACAACTCAACTCTCTCCCTGACCCCCACTAGTCTAGTACATAACTCAACTCTCTCCTCGACCCCCACCAGTCTAGTACACAACTGAACTCTTTACATGACCCCCACTATTCTAGTATATTTATCAAATCTCTCCCTGACCCCCACCAGTCTAGTACATAACTCAATTCTCTCATCAACCCCCACCAGTCAAGTACACAACTCAAATCTCTCACTGAACCACAACGGTCTAGTACATAACTCAACTCTCTCCCTGACCCTCACCAGTCTAGTACATAACTCAACGTTCTCCCGACCCCCACCAGTCTAGTACATAACTCAACTCTCTCCCTGACCACCACCAGTCTAGTACATAACTCAACTCTCTCCCTGACCCCCACCAGTCTAGTACACAACTCAAATCTCTCCTCGACCCCCACCAGTCTAGTACACAACTCAAATCTCTCCTTGACCCCCACCAGTCTAGTACACAACTCAAATCTCTCACTGAACCACAACGGTCTAGTACATAACTCAACTCTCTCCCTGACCCTCACCAGTCTAGTACATAACTCAACGTTCTCCCGACCCCCACCAGTCTAGTACATAACTCAACTCTCTCCCTGACCACCACCAGTCTAGTACATAACTCAACTCTCTCCCTGACCCCCACCAGTCTAGTACACAACTCAAATCTCTCCTCGACCCCCACCAGTCTAGTACACAACTCAAATCTCTCCTCGACCCTCACCAGTCTAGTACATAACTGAACTCTTTCCCTGACCCCCACTATTCTAGTATATTTATCAAATCTCTCCCTGGCCCCCACCAGTCTAATACACAACTCAAATCTCTCGCAGAAACCCAACGGTCTAGTACATAACTCAACTCTCTCTCCAACACAATTTCATTCCTACTTTTTGATTACATATTTATCCCAAGGGAAAGGATTGGAAACACCTAAACATACATTAACACAGAAACAGCACAATTCATCTCATATGACCTAGTAGTCCTGTAGAGCTGTTTAACATCCACACAATATACACTACATTACATCCTCCATATAATTCATCTCATATGACCTAGTAGTACTGTAGAGCTGTTTAACATCCACACAATATACACTACATTACATCCTCCATATAATTAATCTCATATGACCTAGTAGTACTGTAGAGCTGTTTAACATCCACACAATATACACTACATTACATCCTCCATATAATTAATCTCATATGACCTAGTAGTACTGTAGAGCTGTTTAACATCCACACAATATAGCTGGGTCTCCCTGTTCTGTCCCTATATGTCCACTGCCCTGCAGAGCCCCAACCCAACACATCCCACTCAGCTTTAGGGTCTTAGTGAAACATTCATTATTGGTTACAGGTGTGTTAGGTCAAGGCCAGAGTGACAACCCACAGGACAGCAGACCCCCAGGGCAGGACTGAACAACCCAGCAGCTATTGAAAACAGGAAGTGGGCATCTTTTCAATACAGACTCCTTTTGTTGTAGTGTTTTCAATATAAGACATCCAGACCTTATTCAAGTTGTCCAGTAAACCCTGATAAGAGGTGAACTGAAGCAGTAGAAAGTTAGAGGTGACATTATAGCACACACTATATGTGTAACTTTGCTGCTCTGCCAGCAGTTTCCTGTGGAGTTTTTCTAATGTCAGTGTTTCCTGTTTGTAGGTGTGTTTAACTGATCTTATCTGCTTAAGTTTGTCACATCATAGAAGTAAGAAAGTAATGAGATAGAAGTCATATAGCCTAGCAGTATTTCTCACTCTTCAGTCCACACTTTATGACAGCAGACTGTGGAGCCCCAGTTAGAGACAGATATGATACCTGCAGTGGTACTGATGACCCTGTTGTGGAGCACAGGTAGGATGCTGTTATATTGATATACACTTGTGACAGTTACTGAGATATGATTTAATATTGTAAGATATATTATAATTTGCAGGGTTAGTAAAATAACATGCAACTGGAAGCAGACAGTAAAAATGTGTCTCAAAGCAGGACAATGATGTGATCACCTGTAAATGTACTTTACTGTAGTCTAACTGTCCATCTGGGGACAGGCACTAATGTCAGTTAAGTTGTGATGGTGTCCTGCATCTGACTGTTGTATATTCAGTGTGTCAATGATTGATTGTATCTGTCTCTATGTAAATGAATGAGAGTATATATTATGTATTATATATTATATTGGTGTTATGTTAGAGTAGGAGAAGGGAGGGGTGTAGATGAGGTCTATGAGCTGAGTCAAGATCAACAGGTCCAATACTATATGTCACGAAGAGAGAGAGAGAATGAGAGAGAGAGAGAGAGAGAGAGAGAGAGAGAGTGTGTGCAAGAGAAATGAGCAGAGCGAGAGGGAGGAGAGAGGAGGGGTGGGGAAAGCAGAGGATGGGAGGGTACAGAGGAGGGACAGGGAGACAGGAGGGTAGGGGAGGGAGGAGGGTAACGGAGAGAAAAGGAGAGGGGAGAGAGAGATTTGTGGAGGAAAGAGAAGGAGAGAGAAGCGGAGGGTAAAGAGAAGGGGAGGGGAGAGAGAGAAATGTGGCGGAGAGAGAAAGAGAGAGAAGGGGAGGGGAGAGAGAGAAATGTAGAGGAGAGAGAAAGACAGAGAAGGGGAGGGAGAAGGGGAGGGGAGAGAGAAGGGGAGGGGAGAGAGAGAAATGTGGAGGAGAGAGAAAGAGAGAGAAGGGGAGGGAAGAGATGGGGGAGGGGAGAGAAATAGTAGGAAGAGCTCCACTAGGGCCCTCTCAGCCAGCTGGCTCCACTAGGGCCCTCTCAGCCAGCCGGCTCCACTAGGGCCCTCTCAGCTAGCTGGCTTCACTAGGGCCCTCTCAGCCAGCCTGCTCCACTAGGGCCCTCTCAGCCAAGCTAGGTCCACTAGGGCCCTCTCAGCCAGCTGGCTCCACTAGGGCCCTATCTGCCACCTGGCTCCACTAGGGCCCTCTCAGTCAGCTGGTTCCACTAAGGCCCTCTCAGCCAGCCGGCTCCACTAGGGCCCTCTCAGCCAGCCTGCTCCACTAGGGCCCTCTCAGTCAGCTGGTTCCACTATGGCCCTCTCAGCCACCTGGCTCTACTAGGGCCCTCTCAGCCACCTGGCTCCACTCGGGCCCTCTCAGTCACCTGGCTCCACTAGGGCCCTCTCAGTCAGCTGGTTCCACTAGGGCCCTCTCAGCCAGCCGGCTCCACTAGGGCCCTCTCAGTCAGCTGGTTCCACTAGGGCCCTCTCAGCCAGCCGGCTCCACTAGGGCCCTCTCAGCCACCTGGCTCCACTAGGGCCCTCTCAGCCACCTGGTTCCACTAGGGCCCTCTCAGCCAGCCTGCTCCACTAGGGCCCTCTCAGCCAAGCTAGCTCCACTAGGGACCTCTCAGCTAAGCTAGCTCCACTTGGGCCCTCTAAGCCAAGCTAGCTCCACTAGGGCCCTCTCAGCCAGCCGGCTCCACTAGGGCCCTCTCAGCCAGCCTGCTCCACTAGGGCCCTCTCAGCCAGCTGGCTCCACTAGGGCCCTCTCAGCCACCCGGCTCCACTAGTGCCCTCTCATTCAGTTGGCTCCACTAGTGCCCTCTCAGCCAGCCGGCTCCTCTAGGGCCCTCTCAGCCAGCCGGCTCCTCTAGGGCCTTCTCAGCCAGCCTGCTCCACTAGGGCCCTCTCAGTCAGCTGGTTCCACTAAGGCCCTCTCAGCCACCTGGCTCCACTAGGGCCCTCTCAGCCACCTGGCTCCACTCGGGCCCTCTCAGCCTCCTGGCTCCACTAGGACCCTCTCAGCCACCTGGCTCCACTAGGGCCCTCTCAGCCACCTGGCTCCACTAGGGCCCTCTCAGCCAGCCGGCTCCACTAGGGCCCTCTCAGTCACCTGGCTCCTCTAGTGCCCTCTCAGCCACCTGGCTCCACTAGGGCCCTCTCAGCCAGCCGGCTCCACTAGGGACGTCTCAGCCACCTGGCTCCACTAGGGCCCTCCCAGCCAGTTGGTGTGTGTAGGAGAGTGTGAGTTGTGTGTGCAAAAAGTAGAAGTAAAATTGTCAAGGGGTATGAACTAAAGTGATAAATCTAGTCCACTGGTTCCCCTGTTCTCATCACAACAGGTCACACATTCTGCTGACATGATTACACAATGTGGTAATGTGGTAACAGATACAGGGGCTTGTCAATATTACATATTATTTTTCAAATTATTTTGTGGTCCTTGTATGCTGAGAGAAAATGATGTCTCCTATATATGTTTCTAACAACATAGTATGTTATGACAGACAGACAGACAGACAGACACAGACAGACAGACAGACAGACAGACAGACAGACAGACAGACAGACAGACAGACAGACAGACAGACAAGACAGGCAGACAGAGATAACTACTAGTCACCCCTCCACTCTCTCCCTGAGTCCAGGCCCCAGACAGACTGACTGACTGACAGACAGACAGACAGACAGACAGACAGACAGACAGACAGACAGACAGACAGGCAGGCAGGCAGACAGAGAGAACTACTAGTCACCCCTCCACTCTCTCCCTGAGTCCAGGCCCCAGACAGACAGACAGACAGACAGACAGACAGACAGACAGACAGACAGACAGACAGACAGACAGACAGACAGACAGAACTACTAGTCACCCCTCCACTCTCTCCCTGAGTCCAGGCCCCAGGCAGACAGACAGACAGACAGACAGACAGAGAGAACTACTAGTCACCCCTCCACTCTCTCCCTGAGTCCAGGCCCCAGACAGACAGAACAGCAACACCATCAGAACTATAGCAGTCTTCATTCTGAAATGACTCTGGTCTTCTTCAGAAGTAGTGCAGTAGTCTACAGGGTTCAGAACTCACCTTTTTAAACACTTCTTATCACTCATATCATGAGGTTTCACATGTGTTTGGTTACATTGTGCCCAATGTGTCACACCTGCTCCCCCCCTCCCCTCCCTGGAGCCCGAAGGCCCCAGGCTCACCAGCATTACTCTCCATCCTGCACCATCATTACACACACCTGCTACCCCCCCTCCCCCTCCCTGGAGTCCGAAGGCCCCAGGCTCACCAGCATTACTCTCCATCCTGCACCATCATTACACACACCTGCTCCCCCCGTCACGCGCATCAACGATTATTGGACCTGGACTCAGTCACCTCTGTCATTACCTTCCCTACATCTGTCTGGTTCCTGATCTGTTCCCTGCTTCAGCATTAATTGTGGTTTGTGGTTTTGTTCCCGTGTGCTGACGCTGTTCTTGTCTTTGTCTGTTCCTGATTAAATGTTGATTCCACGTACCTGCTTCTCATCTCTGGCGTATGTCCTGACACATTGTTCTTCTGAGTGATAAAACAGCAAACATTAAGAGTGTTTACTTATCAGACCCACATATATAATAAATATACTATAATATACTTCATTCAGGTGCTTTTAGTACTCACACATGAATCATATCCTGTTTGCAGGTCATGTGTTGTTTTGAGCCAGCAGTAAAAACACACTGACAGGACAGTTCCTCTTATGGCCACTAGGTGGTAATCTGGTGTCTCAGACGCAGGACTGGAGACCAGATGGAATCATTGTCCCAATTATCCTCCTTTCTCCTAAAGTGTGCACTTGTTCCCTTCCCTTCACTGAAATGACTGGTACACTAAATGTAGTGGAAACAACCACTTGATAACAAAAGGTAGAGTCCTCTGAGTGGAACGGTGGGAGACAAACAGTACCTCCTCTCCCCTTCTCCCATTCTCCTCTTATCTCTCTCCTCTTTTCTACCCCTCTCCTCTTTTCAACTTTTCAACGCCCTCTCCTCTTTCCTCTCCCCTTCTCCACCATCTCCTCTCCTCTCCTCTCCTCTCTTCTCCTCTTTTCTCTCTCCTCTCCTTTTCTCTCCCCACTCCTCTTTCCTCTCCCCTTCTCCACCATCTCCTCTCCTCCTCTTTCCTCTCCTCTCCTCTCTTCTCCTCTTTTCTCTCTCCACTCCTCTCCTCTCCTCTCCTTTTCTCTCCACTCCACTCCACTCCACTCCTCTTTCCTCTCCTTTTCTCTCCACTCCACTCCTCTCCTCTCCTCTCCTCTTTCCTCTCCTCTCCTTTTCTCTCCACTCCACTCCTCTCCTTTTCTCTCCACTCCACTCCTCTCCTCTCCTCTCCTCTCCTTTTCTCTCCACTCCTCTCCTCTCCTCTTTCCTCTCCACTCCTCTTTCCTCTCCACTCCTCTCCTCTCCTCTCCTCTCCTCTTTCCTCTCCTCTCCTCTTTCCTCTCCTTTTCTCTCCACTCCTCTCCTCTCCTCTCCTCTCCTTTTCTCTCCTCTCCTCTCCTCTCCTCTCCTCTCCTCTCCTCTCCTCTCCTCTTCTCTCCTCTCCTCTCCTCTCCTCTCCTCTTCATCTTTTTACCACTGACTTCTCACCAGTGATGTCATCATAACCAGTAACCTGTTCCTCTCTTGGCCCAGCCTGACCCTGACATATAGCATCAGGCCTGTTGAGTTGACTTGGGTAACAGACCTCTAGCTTCTACACCACATCCCCCCTTCTCCTGCTCTAACATGAGACTTCATCAGTACTCATTTTGGGTGCTGGTACTGTTTATATTTAGGTGCTGGAACATTAAGCCAATATTCTATAAGAGGTGAACTCAAGCAGTAGAAAGTTAGAGGTGATATTATAGGACACTATGTGAAACGTTGCTGCTCTGTCAGCAGTTTCCTGTGGAGTTTTTTTAACATATCAGTTTGCTGTAGTGTGTTCAACCACTGATCCAAGATAAGTTGCTAGGAAGTTAATCTCACATCATTGACGTTAGGATGTAATGAGATAGAAGTCATATAGCCTAGCAGTATTTTCCACTCTTCAGTCCACTCTTTATGATAGCAGACTGTGGAACCCCAGTTAGAGACAGATATGATACCTGCAGTGATACTGATGACCCTGTTGTGGAGCACAGGTATGATGCTGTTATACTGATACACACTTGTGACAGTTACTGAGATATGTTTTGATATTGTAAGATATATTATAATTTGCAGGGTTAGTAAAATAACATGCAACTGGAAGCAGACAGTAAAAATGTGTCTCAAAGCAGGACAATGATGTGATCACCTGTAAATGTACTTTACTGTAGTCTAACTGTCCATCTGGGGACAGGCACTAATGTCAGTTAAGTTGTAATGGTGTCATGCATCTGACTGTTGTATATTCAGTGTGTCAATGATTGATTGTATCTGTCTCAATGTAAATGAGAGAATATATTATATATTATATTGGTGTTATGTTAGAGTAGGAGAAGGGAGGGGTGGAGATGATAGAGGTCTATGACCTGAGTCAAAATCAACAGGTCCAACACTATACGTCACGAAGAGAGAGAGAACAAGAGAGAGAGAGAGAGAGAGAGCGTGTGCGCAAAATAAATGAGAAGAGCGAGAGGGAGGAGAGAGGAGGGGAGGGGACAGAGGAGGGATGGTGAGAAAGGAGGGGAGGTAAGAGGGTAACGGAGAGAAGGGGAGGGGAGAGAGAGAAATGTGGAGGAGAGAGAAGGAGAGAGAAGCGGAGGGTAGAGAGAAGGGGAGGGGAGAGAGAGAAATGTGGAGGAGAGAGAATGGGAGGGAGAGAGAGAAATGTGGAGGAGAGAGAAAGAGAGAGAAGGGAAGAGATGGGGGAGGGGAGAGAAATAGTAAAGGAAGGGCTCCACTAGGGCCCTCTCAGCCAGCCTGCTCCACTAGGGCCCTCTCAGCCAGCCAGCTCCACTAGGGCCCTCTCAGCCAGCCTGATCCACTAGGGCCCTCTCAGCCAGCCTGCTCCACTAGGGCCCTCTCAGCCAGCCTGCTCCACTAGGGCCCTCTCAGCCAGTCTGCTCCACTAGGGCCCTCTCAGCAAGCCTGCTCCACTAGGGCCCTCTCAGCCAGCCTGCTCCACTAGGGCCCTCACAGCCAGCCTGCTCCACTAGGGCCCTCACAGCCAGCCTGCTCCACTAGGGCCCTCACAGCCAGCCTGCTCCACTAGGGCCCTCTCAGCCAGCCTGCTCCACTAGGGCCCTCACAGCCAGCCTGCTCCAATAGGGCCCTCTCAGCCAGCCTGCTCCACTAGGGCCCTCTCAGCCAGCCTGCTCCACTAGGGCCCTCTCAGCCAGTCTGCTCCACTAGGGCCCTCTCAGCCAGCCTGCTCCACTAGGGCCCTCTCAGCCATTCTGCTCCACTAGGGCCCTCTCAGCCAGTCTGCTCCACTAGGGCCCTCTCAGCCAGCCTGCTCCACTAGGGCCCTCTCAGCCATTCTGCTCCACTAGGGCCCTCTCAGCCAGCCTGCACCACTAGGGCCCTCTCAGCCATCTGGTTATACTAGGGCCCTCTCAGCCATCTGGTTACACTAGGGCCCTCTCAGCCATCTGGCTCCACTAGGGCACTCTTAGCCAGCCTGCTCCTCTAGGGCCTTCTCAGCCAAGCTGGCTCCTCTAGGGCCCTCTCAGCTAAGCTGGCTCCTCTAGGGCCCTCACAGCAAGCCTGCACCACTAGGGCCCTCTCAGCCATCTGGAAACACTAGGGCCCACTCAGTCAGCTGGCTCCTCTAGGGCCCTCACAGCCAGCCTGCAACACTACGGCCCTCTCAGCTATTTGGTTACACTAGGGCCCTCTCAGCCATCTGGTTACACTAGGGCCCTCTCAGCCATCTGGTTACACTAGGGCCCTCTCAGCCAGCCTGCTCCACTAGGGCCCTCTCAGCCACCTGGCTCCACTATGGCCCTCTCAGCCACCTGGCTCCTCTAGGGCCCTCTCAGCCAGCTGGCTCCATTAGGGCCCTCTCAGCCACCTGGCTCCACTAGGGACCTCTCAGCCACCTGGCTCCACTAGGGCCCTCTCAGCCAGTTGGTGTGTGTAGGAGAGTGTGAGTTGTGTGTGCAAAAAGTAGAAGTACAAATGTCAAGGGTTATTAACTAAAGTGATAAATCTAGTCCTAGGTTTTATTTACTGTGGTGTTTGTTCTCCACTGGTTACCCTGTTCTCATCACAACAGGTCACACATTCTGCTGACATGATGACACACTGTGGTATTTCACCTAACAGAAACAGGAGTTTGTCAATATTACATATTCTTTTTCAAATTATTTTGGGGTCTTTGTAATCTGACAGAATATGTCTCCTATATCGTACTACATTAAACAGGAGGTTAGGAGGTGCAGCTCAATTTCCACCTTATTTTGTGGGCACTGGGCACATAGCCTGTATTCTCTCTGCCTATGGCGAGAGAGACTCTTAAGTAGAGACTCTTAATCTCTGAAACTCTTAAGGATTGGCCCCTTTTTTTCAATTTTCGCCTAAAATGACAAACTCAAATCTAACTGCCTGTAATTCAGGCCCTGAAGCAAGGACATTTTTTTTTAATTTCACCTTTATTTAACCAGGTTGGCAAGTTGAGAACAAGTTCTCATTTACAATTGTGACCTGGCCAAGATAAGTGTTTATATTTAGGTGCTGGAACATTAAGCCAATATTCTATAAGAGGTGAACTCAAGCAGTAGAAAGTTAGAGGTGATATTATAGGACACTATGTGAAATGTTGCTGCTCTGTCAGCAGTTTCCTGTGGAGTTTTTTTAACATATCAGTTTGCTGTAGTGTGTTCAACCACTGATCCAAGATAAGTTGCTAGGAAGTTAATCTCACATCATTGACGTTAGGATGTAATGAGATAGAAGTCATATAGCCTAGCAGTATTTTCCACTCTTCAGTCCACTCTTTATGATAGCAGACTGTGGAGCCCCAGTTAGAGACAGATATGATACCTGCAGTGATACTGATGACCCTGTTGTGGAGCACAGGTGGGATGCTGTTACACACTTGTGACAGTTACTGAGATATGTTTTGATATTGTAAGATATATTATAATTTGCAGGGTTAGTAAAATAACATGCAACTGGAAGCAGACAGTAAAAATGTGTCTCAAAGCAGGACAATGATGTGATCACCTGTAAATGTACTTTACTGTAGTCTAACTGTCCATCTGGGGACAGGCACTAATGTCAGTTAAGTTGTGATGGTGTCATGCATCTGACTGTTGTATATTCAGTGTGTCAATGATTGATTGTATCTGTCTCAATGTAAATGAGAGAATATATTATATATTATATTGGTGTTATGTTAGAGTAGGAGAAGGGAGGGGTGGAGATGATAGAGGTCTATGAGCTGAGTCAAAATCAACAGGTCCAACACTATACGTCACGAAGAGAGAGAGAACAAGAGAGAGAGAGAGAGAGAGAGAGCGTGTGCGCAAAATAAATGAGCAGAGCGAGAGGGAGGAGAGAGGAGGGGAGGGGACAGAGGAGGGACGGTGAGAAAGGAGGGGAGGGGGGGTAGGAGGGTAACGGAGAGAAGGGGAGGGGAGAGAGAGAAATGTGGAGGAGAGAGAAGGAGAGAGAAGCGGAAGGTAGAGAGAAGGGGAGGGGAGAGAGAGAAATGTGGAGGAGAGAGAAAGAGAGAGAAGGGGAGGGAGAGAGAGAAATGTGGAGGAGAGAGAAAGAGAGAGAAGGGAAGAGATGGGGGAGGGGAGAGAAATAGTAAAGGAAGGGCTCCACTAGGGCCCTCTCAGCCAGCCTGTCCACTAGGGCCCTCTCAGCCAGCCTGCTCCACTAGGGCCCTCTCAGCCAGCCTGCTCCACTAGGGCCCTCTAGGCCAGCCTGCTCCACTAGGGCCCTCTCAGCCAGCCTGCTCCACTAGGGCCCTCTCAGCCAGCCTGCTCCACTAGGGCCCTCTCAGCCAGCCAGGGCCCTGCTCCACTAGGGCCCTCACAGCCAGCCTGCTCCACTAGGGCCCTCTCAGCCAGCCTGCTCCACTAGGGCCCTCTCAGCCAGCCTGCTCCACTAGGGCCCTCTCAGCCATCTGGAAACACTAGGGCCCACTCAGTCAGCTGGCTCCTCTAGGGCCCTCACAGCCAGCCTGCAACACTACGGCCCTCTCAGCTATCTGGTTACACTAGGGCCCTCTCAGCCATCTGGTTACACTAGGGCCCTCTCAGCCATCTGGTTACACTAGGGCCCTCTCAGCCAGCCTGCTCCACTAGGGCCCTCTCAGCCACCTGGCTCCACTATGGCCCTCTCAGCCACCTGGCTCCACTAGGGACCTCTCAGCCACCTGGCTCCATTAGGGCCCTCTCAGACAGCTGGCTCCACTAGGGACCTCTCAGCCACCTGGCTCCACTAGGGCCCTCTCAGCCAGTTGGTGTGTGTAGGAGAGTGTGAGTTGTGTGTGCAAAAAGTAGAAGTACAAATGTCAAGGGTTATTAACTAAAGTGATAAATCTAGTCCTAGGTTATATTTACTGTGGTGTTTGTTCTCCACTGGTTACCCTGTTCTCATCACAACAGGTCACACATTCTGCTGACATGATTACACACTGTGGTATTTCACCTAACAGAAACAGGAGTTTGTCAATATTACATATTCTTTTTCAAGTTATTTTGGGGTCTTTGTAATCTGACAGAATATGTCTCCTATATCGTACTACATTAAACAGGAGGTTAGGAGTTGCAGCTCAATTTCCACCTTATTTTGTGGGCACTGGGCACATAGCCTGTATTCTCTCTGCCTATGGCGAGAGAGACTCTTAAGTAGAGACTCTTAATCTCTGAAACTCTTAAGGATTGGCCCCTTTTTTTCAATTTTCGCCTAAAATGACAAACTCAAATCTAACTGCCTGTAATTCAGGCCCTGAAGCAAGGACATTTTTTTTTAATTTCACCTTTATTTAACCAGGTTGGCAAGTTGAGAACAAGTTCTCATTTACAATTGTGACCTGGCCAAGATAAGTGTTTATATTTAGGTGCTGGAACATTAAGCCAATATTCTATAAGAGGTGAACTCAAGCAGTAGAAAGTTAGAGGTGATATTATAGGACACTATGTGAAATGTTGCTGCTCTGTCAGCAGTTTCCTGTGGAGTTTTTTTAACATATCAGTTTGCTGTAGTGTGTTCAACCACTGATCCAAGATAAGTTGCTAGGAAGTTAATCTCACATCATTGACGTTAGGATGTAATGAGATAGAAGTCATATAGCCTAGCAGTATTTTCCACTCTTCAGTCCACTCTTTATGATAGCAGACTGTGGAGCCCCAGTTAGAGACAGATATGATACCTGCAGTGATACTGATGACCCTGTTGTGGAGCACAGGTGGGATGCTGTTACACACTTGTGACAGTTACTGAGATATGTTTTGATATTGTAAGATATATTATAATTTGCAGGGTTAGTAAAATAACATGCAACTGGAAGCAGACAGTAAAAATGTGTCTCAAAGCAGGACAATGATGTGATCACCTGTAAATGTACTTTACTGTAGTCTAACTGTCCATCTGGGGACAGGCACTAATGTCAGTTAAGTTGTGATGGTGTCATGCATCTGACTGTTGTATATTCAGTGTGTCAATGATTGATTGTATCTGTCTCAATGTAAATGAGAGAATATATTATATATTATATTGGTGTTATGTTAGAGTAGGAGAAGGGAGGGGTGGAGATGATAGAGGTCTATGAGCTGAGTCAAAATCAACAGGTCCAACACTATACGTCACGAAGAGAGAGAGAACAAGAGAGAGAGAGAGAGAGAGAGAGCGTGTGCGCAAAATAAATGAGCAGAGCGAGAGGGAGGAGAGAGGAGGGGAGGGGACAGAGGAGGGACGGTGAGAAAGGAGGGGAGGGGGGGTAGGAGGGTAACGGAGAGAAGGGGAGGGGAGAGAGAGAAATGTGGAGGAGAGAGAAGGAGAGAGAAGCGGAAGGTAGAGAGAAGGGGAGGGGAGAGAGAGAAATGTGGAGGAGAGAGAAAGAGAGAGAAGGGGAGGGAGAGAGAGAAATGTGGAGGAGAGAGAAAGAGAGAGAAGGGAAGAGATGGGGGAGGGGAGAGAAATAGTAAAGGAAGGGCTCCACTAGGGCCCTCTCAGCCAGCCTGTCCACTAGGGCCCTCTCAGCCAGCCTGCTCCACTAGGGCCCTCTCAGCCAGCCTGCTCCACTAGGGCCCTCTAGGCCAGCCTGCTCCACTAGGGCCCTCTCAGCCAGCCTGCTCCACTAGGGCCCTCTCAGCCAGCCTGCTCCACTAGGGCCCTCTCAGCCAGCCAGGGCCCTGCTCCACTAGGGCCCTCACAGCCAGCCTGCTCCACTAGGGCCCTCTCAGCCAGCCTGCTCCACTAGGGCCCTCTCAGCCAGCCTGCTCCACTAGGGCCCTCTCAGCCATCTGGAAACACTAGGGCCCACTCAGTCAGCTGGCTCCTCTAGGGCCCTCACAGCCAGCCTGCAACACTACGGCCCTCTCAGCTATCTGGTTACACTAGGGCCCTCTCAGCCATCTGGTTACACTAGGGCCCTCTCAGCCATCTGGTTACACTAGGGCCCTCTCAGCCAGCCTGCTCCACTAGGGCCCTCTCAGCCACCTGGCTCCACTATGGCCCTCTCAGCCACCTGGCTCCACTAGGGACCTCTCAGCCACCTGGCTCCATTAGGGCCCTCTCAGACAGCTGGCTCCACTAGGGACCTCTCAGCCACCTGGCTCCACTAGGGCCCTCTCAGCCAGTTGGTGTGTGTAGGAGAGTGTGAGTTGTGTGTGCAAAAAGTAGAAGTACAAATGTCAAGGGTTATTAACTAAAGTGATAAATCTAGTCCTAGGTTATATTTACTGTGGTGTTTGTTCTCCACTGGTTACCCTGTTCTCATCACAACAGGTCACACATTCTGCTGACATGATTACACACTGTGGTATTTCACCTAACAGAAACAGGAGTTTGTCAATATTACATATTCTTTTTCAAGTTATTTTGGGGTCTTTGTAATCTGACAGAATATGTCTCCTATATCGTACTACATTAAACAGGAGGTTAGGAGTTGCAGCTCAATTTCCACCTTATTTTGTGGGCACTGGGCACATAGCCTGTATTCTCTCTGCCTATGGCGAGAGAGACTCTTAAGTAGAGACTCTTAATCTCTGAAACTCTTAAGGATTGGCCCCTTTTTTTCAATTTTCGCCTAAAATGACAAACTCAAATCTAACTGCCTGTAACTCAGGCCCTGAAGCAAGGACATTTTTTTTAAATTTCACCTTTATTTAACCAGGTTGGCAAGTTGAGAACAAGTTCTCATTTACAATTGCGACCTGGCCAAGATAAGTGTTTATATTTAGGTGCTGGAACATTAAGCCAATATTCTATAAGAGGTGAACTCAAGCAGTAGAAAGTTAGAGGTGATATTATAGGACACTATGTGAAATGTTGCAGGCTGTTGAGTTTTTTTTTAACATATCAGTTTGCTGTAGTGTGTTCAACCACTGATCCAAGATAAGTTGCTAGGAAGTTAATCTCACATCATTGACGTTAGGATGTAATGAGATAGAAGTCATATAGCCTAGCAGTATTTTCCACTCTTCAGTCCACTCTTTATGACAGCAGACTGTGGAGCCCCAGTTAGAGACAGATATGATACCTGCAGTGATACTGATGACCCTGTTGTGGAGCACAGGTAGGATGCTGTTACACACTTGTGACAGTTACTGAGATATGTTTTGATATTGTAAGATATATTATAATTTGCAGGGTTAGTAAAATAACATGCTACTGGAAGCAGACAGTAAAAATGTGTCTCAAAGCAGGACAATGATGTGATCACCTGTAAATGTACTTTACTGTAGTCTAACTGTCCATCTGGGGACAGGCACTAATGTCAGTTAAGTTGTGATGGTGTCATGCATCTGACTGTTGTATATTCAGTGTGTCAAGGATTGATTGTATCTGTCTCAATGTAAATGAGAGAATATATTATATATTATATTGGTGTTATGTTAGAGTAGGAGAAGGGAGGGGTGGAGATGATAGAGGTCTATGAGTCAAAATCAACAGGTCCAACACTATACGTCACGAAGAGAGAGAGAACAAGAGAGAGAGAGAGAGAGAGAGAGAGAGAGAGAGAGAGAGAGAGAGAGAGCGTGTGCGCAAAATAAATGAGCAGAGCGAGAGGGAGGAGAGAGGAAGGGAGGGGACAGAGGAGGGACGGTGAGAAAGGAGGGGAGGGGAGGTAGGAGGGTAACGGAGAGAAGGGGAGGAGAGAGAGAAATGTGGAGGAGAGAGAAAGAGAGAGAAGGGGAGGGAGAGAGAGAAATGTGGAGGAGAGAGAAAGAGAGAGAAGGGGAGGGAGAGAGAGAAATGTGGAGGAGAGAGAAAGAGAGAGAAGGGAAGAGATGGGGGAGGGGAGAGAAATAGTAAAGGAAGGGCTCCACTAGGGCCCTCTCAGCCAGCCTGCTCCACTAGGGCCCTCTCAGCCAGCCTGCTCCACTAGGGCCCTCTCAGCCAGCCTGCTCCACTAGGGACCTCTCAGCCAGCCTGCTCCACTAGGGCCCTCTCAGCCAGTCTGCTCCACTAGGGCCCTCTCAGCAAGCCTGCTCCACTAGGGCCCTCTCAGCCAGCCTGCTCCACTAGGGCCCTCTCAGCCAGTCTGCTCCACTAGGGCCCTCTCAGCAAGCCTGCTCCACTAGGGCCCTCTCAGCCAGCCTGCTCCACTAGGGCCCTCACAGCCAGCCTGCTCCACTAGGGCCCTCTCAGCCAGCCTGCTCCACTAGGGCCCTCTCAGCCAGCCTGCTCCACTAGGGCCCTCTCAGCCAGCCTGCTCCACTAGGGCCCTCTCAGCCAGTCTGATCCACTAGGGCCCTCTCAGCCAGCCTGCTCCACTAGGGCCCTCTCAGCCAGCCTGCTCCACTAGGGCCCCCTCAGCCAGCTGGCTCCATTAGGGCCCTCTCAGCCACCTGGCTCCACTAGGGCCCTCTCAGCCAGCCTGCTCCACTAGGGCCCTCTCAGCCAGCCTGCTCCACTAGGGCCCTCTCAGCCAGCTGGCTCCACTAGGGCCCTCTCAGCCACCTGGCTCCACTAGGGCCCTCTCAGCCACCTGGCTCCACTAGGGCCCTCTCAGCCACCTGGCTCCACTACGGCCCTCTCAGCCACCTGGCTCCACTAGGGCCCTCCCAGCCAGCCTGCTCCACTAGGGCCCTCTCAGCCAGCTGGCTCCACTAGGGCCCTCTCAGCCACCTGGCTCCACTAGGGCCCTCTCAGCCACCTGGCTCCACTAGGGCCCTCTCAGCCACCTGGCTCCACTAGGGCCCTCTCAGCCACCTGGCTCCACTAGGGCCCTCCCAGCCAGCCTGCTCCACTAGGGCCCTCTCAGCCAAGCTGGCTCCACTAGGGCCCTCTCAGCCACCTGGCTCCACTAGGGCCCTCTCAGCCACCTGGCTCTACTAGGGCCCTCTCAGCCACCTGGCTCCACTAGGGCCCTCTCAGCCACCTGGCTCCACTAGGGCCCTCTCAGACACCTTGCTCCACTAGGGCCCTCTCAGCCAGCTGGCTCCACTAGGGCCCTCTCAGCCACCTGGCTCCATTAGGGCCCTCTCAGCCAGCTGGCTCCACTAGGGCCCTCTTAGCCACCTGGCTCCACTAGGGACCTCTCAATCAGCTGGTGTTTAGGAGAGTGTGAGTTGTGTGTGCAAAAAGTAGAAGTACAAATGTTGAGGGAAATGAACTAAAGTGATAAATCTAGTCCTAGGTTTTATTTACTGTGGTGTTTGTTCTCCACTGGTTCCCCTGTTCTCATCACAACAGGTCACACATTCTGCTGACATGATTACACACTGTGGTATTTTACCTAACAGATACAGGAGCTTGTCAATATTATATTTGTTTTCAAGTTATTTTGGGGTCCTTGTAGTCTGAGGGAAATATGTGTATCTTATATCATCGTACATTTGGCAGGAGGTTGTGTTTTATTAATTATTAGCCAATCAGCATTGAGCTCAACTGAGTGAGCTCAGCTGTGAATGGTCCTGGTGCACCAAATAAAAGTGTAAAGGGAAGCCAGTTTGGATTTGGCTTCAGACCAATCACATCACAAGCCAAACATCATCATTTACAGAAACATGAATGCATCTCATTGTGGTTAATGTTAGGATGGAAGATCAACATGTAGCTAGATGTAGTAGGTTAATGTTAACTAGCTGGCCTGAGATGATGGAAGTTCAACATGTACTGTAGCTAGATGTAGTAGGCTAATGTTAACTAGCTGGCCTGAGAGGATGGAAGTTCAACATGTAGCTAGATGTAGTAGGCTAATGTTAACTAGCTGGCCTGATAGGATGGAAGTTCAACATGTAGCTAGATGTAGTAGGCTAATGTTAACTAGCTGGCCTGAGAGGATGGAAGTTCAACATGTAGCTAGATGTAGTAGGTTAATGTTAACTAGCTGGCCTGAGAGGATGGAAGTTCAACATGTAGCTAGATGTAGTAGGCTAATGTTAACTAGCTGGCCTGAGAGGATGGAAGTTCAACATGTAGCTAGATGTAGTAGGCTAATGTTAACTAGCTGGCCTGAGAGGATGGAAGTTCAACATGTAGCTAGATGTAGTAGGTTAATGTTAACTAGCTGGCCTGAGAGGATGGAAGTTCAACATGTAGCTAGATGTAGTAGGCTAATGTTAACTAGCTGGCCTGAGAGGATGGAAGTTCAACATGTAGCTAGATGTAGTAGGTTAATGTTAACTAGCTGGCCTGAGAGGATGGAAGTTCAACATGTAGCTAGATGTAGTAGGCTAATGTTAACTAGCTGGCCTGAGAGGATGGAAGTTCAACATGTAGCTAGATGTAGTAGGCTAATGTTAACTAGCTGGCATGAGAGGATGGAAGTTCGACATGTAGCTAGATGTAGTAGGCTAATGTTAACTAGCTGGCCTGAGAGGATGGAAGTTCAACATGTACTGTAGCTAGATGTAGTAGGCTAATGTTAACTAGCTGGCCTGAGAGGATGGAAGTTCAACATGTAGCTAGATGTAGTAGGTTAATGTTAACTAGATGGCCTGAGAGGATGGAAGTTCAACATGTACTGTAGCTAGATGTAGTAGGCTAATGTTAACTAGCTGGCCTGAGAGGATGGAAGTTCAACATGTAGCTAGATGTAGTAGGCTAATGTTAACTAGCTGGCCTGAGAGGATGGAAGTTCAACATGTAGCTAGATGTAGTAGGCTAATGTTAACTAGCTGGCTTGGCGCATCGCTGCCCATGTCAGGAAGTTCTGCTAGCTAGCAAGCATTTTAGCCAGGTAATTTAGGAGAAAAAAAACTAAAATGGAGTCCTGTAGGGTACTTGAAAGAGGAGGATGGCTTTGGTGTTTCTCTTCAAGCAGGGTGAGTCAACATGTGTTTTCTACACACACACACACACACACACACACGCACACACGCACACACACACACACACACACACACACACACACACACGAACAGAGCAGAATAAGTAAATTATCAATGCAGAAGTGTGTGTGTGTGTGTGTGTGTGTGTGTGTGTGTGTGTGTGTGTGTGTGTGTAGCCTATGTAGTTTATGAATGAATGTGTGTGGGTTTGGTGTGAGAGTGTCAATGTAGTGTGAGAAGGGGGGGAGAGGAGAGGAGGAGAGGAGGAGAGGAGAGGAGAGGAGAGGGGGGGGAGAGGAGGAGAGGGGGTAGAAGAGGAGAAATGGGGGGAAGAGAGGGAGAGAAGAGGAGAGGGGCAGAATTGGAGAAGAATATGAGGTGGGGCAGAATAAGAGTAAAGAGGGGGGAGAAGAGGAGAAGAGGGGGAGAAGAGGAGAGGGGGAGAGGAGGAGAGGGGGAGGAGAAGATAGGTGGAGAAGAGGAGAGGGGGAGAGGTGGAGAGGAGGAGAAGAGGAGAGGGGGAGAGGAGGAGAAGAGGAGAGGAGACAGGGATAAGAGAGGAGGAGTGAGAAGAGGAGAGGAGTGAGAAGAGGAGAGGAGTGAGAAGAGGAGAAGTGGGAGAAGTGCGAGAGGGGGTAGGAGAGGAGTGGCGGAGAAGAGGACGGGGGAGATGAGGAGAAGTGAGAAGGGGAGAAGAGAGAGGGAAGAGAGGGGGGAGTAGAGGAAACGAGAGGGGAGAAGAGAGTGGAAGAGGAGAGAAAAGGGAAGAAGAGGAGAGGAGAGGGAAGAGGAGAGACAAGGGAGAAGAGGAGAGGAGATGAGGGGTAAAGAGGAGAGGGGAGAGGAGAGGATAGTGGAGAGGAGGGGAGAGGAGAAGGGGGGGAAGATGAGGGGGAATAGAGGAGGAGAAGAGGAGAGGGGGAGGAGAAGAGAGGGGGAGAAGAGGAGAAGAAAGAGGGATAAGAGTAGGGAGGAGAGGAGAAGGGAAGAGGGGGAGAAGAGGGGGAATAAAGGGGGAGGAGAGGAGAGGGAGGAGAGGAGAGGGAAGAGGAGAGGGGAGGAGAGGAGAGGGGAGGGGAGGGGCAGAAAGGGAAAAAAGAGGGGGAGACGAGAAGAGGAGAAGAGGATGAGAGAGGGAGGGAGAGAAGAGAGGGGGAGAAGATGAGACAGTGGAGAAGAGTAGAGTGGATATTAAGAGACAAGTATAATTGGGGAGAAGATGGAAGAGAAGAGGAGTCGGGGGGAAGAGGAGAGGAGAATAGGAGAAGGGGAGTGGGGGGGAAGAGCAGAGGAGAAGTGGAGAAGGGGAGTGGGGGGAAGAGGAGATGAGAATGGGAGAAGAAAGGGGGAGAAGAGGAGATTAGGAGAAGAGAGAGGGGGAGATGCGAAGAAGGGGTTAGCAGAGGAGAGGAGGAGGGGAGGATAGGAGAGGGGAGAGGAGTGGAGAGTAGAGAGAGAGGGGAGTAGCTGGGAAAGGAGAGGGGGAGGAGAGGAGAAGATGGGAGAAGAGATGAGGAGAAGATGAGAAGGGGGAGGAGAGGGGGGAGAAGAGGAGGATGAGAGAAGGGGAGAGGAAGAGAAGAGAGGAGGTACTGTTTGTCTCCCACCGTTCCACTCAGAGGACTCTACTGTTATCAAGTGGGCGTTTCCACTATATTTAGTTTACCAGTCATTTCAGTGAAGGGAACAAGTGCACACTTTAGGAGAAATAATTGGGACAATGCTTCTTTCTCGTCTCCAGTCCTGCGTCTGTAACACCATATTTCCACCTAGTGGCCATAAGAGGAACTGCCCTGTCAGTGTGTTTTTACTGCTGGCTCAAAACAACACATGACCTGCAAACAGGATATGATTCATGTGTGAGTACTAAAAGCACCTGAATGTAGTATATTATAGTATATTTATTATATATGTGGGTCTGATGAGTAAACACTCTTAATGTTTGCGGTTTTATCCCTCAGAAGAACATTGGTCACTATGAAACCAAACACATGTGAAACATCATGATAAGACTGTCTTCCCCATCACATCATGAAAGGTCATGTTGATGTTCATTTAACCTCTGTCTCTCTCTTCCTCTGACTCCTCTCTTTCTCCTTTGTTTCTCTCTGTCTCTCTGTCTCTTTCTCTCTCTTTCTCCTCTGTCTCTCTCTTTCTCCTCAGATCTCCAGGCTCAAAGTGTCAGTCCACTAGGTAGGTAGAGTATAAATCTACAGTGATTATAGCAGTTCAATATTAGTCAACTTTATTATCCCACATGGAGAAATTCATGTGTCCATACAAACTATTCTAAACCCCAATAACAAGTAGTGTTTTATGGAACTACTAATACTTGTCAACCACAAAACACTACTGCTGTTAGAATAACAGAATCACTGTCATCATCTGTCCTCACCACTGTGTTTTCCTCTCTGCTGTTTACAGCTGAACTCTCAGTCAGACTGGTGAATGGAACCACTTCCTGTTCTGGGACAGTGGAAGCCTTCCATGAAGGAGAGTGGTCAGGTCTATGTTTTAGGTGGTTTTGGAGCTTGATGAGACAGGCTACGGTTGTGTGTAGACAGCAGGGCTGTGGGAATCCTGTAGCTGCATCTAGAGGACCTCTGATTGAAGATGGAAGAATAGGAGTCAGACTATATCGTAGATGCAGGGGAAATGAGTCTTCTACTAGACAGTGTGACAACAGAGGAGGACCAGGTGTCTGTGATGGTGAATATTATCATCATGTGACCTGTTCAGGTAAGAGACTGGTCATATTGAGAGATTTATTTATACATTATACAATATTACCATGTATCATGTTTTATGTGTTTTTATTTCATTTAAATAGAGGGAGAGATGTCAGATGTATTTAAACATTATATTTGTGTTTGTCATATTGGTTTATGGGAGATGTTCATGGGCAGATCATTGTAGTTCAGATGGTACTGAAGTGAAGCTGCCTGATGGATGTCCAGCTGTTTATTTTCTATAAAGTGAAGTGAACTTATTCCTGTCTCCTGCCCACATTATTCCCAACCCGATCTTGAGTGACTAAGAACCCATTTCTACCTCTTACAGTATCAAACATAGCAAACTACTATCTTTTATCCAACATATTTGTGTTTAGTCCTTGACAGTGTCATCAACAAACTGATTGAATGGTCAACCAACTCTTTTTCTCCAGAGTCTGTGCGGCTTGTGGATGGAGCTGGTTTCTGCTCTGGGAGAGTGGAGGTGAAGTCCAATCAGTCCTGGGCCTCAGTGTGTGAAGCTGACTTTGACCGGCAGGATGCAGAGGTAGTCTGTGTGGAGTTTGGCTGTGGGGCTCCTGCAGCTCTACAGGGGGGGCTCTATGGAGAAGGTGAGGGTCAGACCTGGGGTAAAGAGTTCCAGTGTAAAGGCAAAGAGTCCCGTCTCCTGGACTGTGACACCTCAGACAGAGAAAACAACACCTGCCCACCTGGTAATGCTGTTGGACTCACCTGCTCAGGTAAGAAACAGTTTGTCACTCAGTCAACATTGTTTCTCACCTGGAGTGAAGAATATGAGAGAAAATATAGGTGTGTTTTAGTGAGAAATAGTAAGATTACTGTCTCTCTCTTTTATTTTTCTCAGAGCCTGATGATGTGAGGCTGGTGGGAGGAGGCAGTCGCTGTGCTGGTGGAGTGGAGTGGTACGACCAGGGAGAGTGGAGGACTATGGGAGCTGAGGACAGGGACCAGAAGCATGTAGCTGCAGTAGTGTGTAGACAGCTGGGTTGTGGCTCCAATGTTTCAGAACTACCTGGAAACACCACTGGAGGGATTAGAGTTTCCTGTTCTGAGTCTGAGTCTTCACTGAGGGATTGTTGGAGAATGGATTATCTCTGTCCTGGACTCACAGTGATCTGCTCAGGTAATAACAAGATACACTATATGGCCAAAAGTATGTGGACTTTAGTGGATTCGGCTATTTCAGCCACACCTTTTGCTGACAGGTGTATAAAATTAAGCACACAGCCATGAAATCTCCATAGACAAACATTGCCAGTAGATTGGACTTACTGAAGATCTCAGTGACTTAACGTGGCAAGTCTAGGAGCAACAACGGCTCAGCCGTGAAGTGGTAGACAACACAAGCTCACAGAACGGACCGCCGGGTGTTGAACCACGTAGAGCCTACAAATAATCCTCTGTTGTAAAACTCACTGCTGAGTTCCACATACTTTTGTCCATGTATTATATCTCCTTCCTGGACTCACAGTGATCTGCTCAGGAAATATATCAACATATTATAATTATATTCAACTGATTTCCTTCATTCATACAACTTCCTCTGCACCTCTCATGATGACTGTTTAACATGTCAGTCTGCTTTACTAAATAGATCACTCAGTCAAGTAGGAATCAAATACAACTTAAATATCCCAGAATGCTTTTGTATTTGAGTGTTATCTCAGTGAACGTCTCTACTCACTACCACTGTCACATGTCATGTTATTGTCATATCTAAATGAGGAAAGTAGTTGAGGAGCTACGTTTTATTTTTCTCTCCTCTAGTTCCAGATGTCCTGCTTCAGCCTGATATCAACATATGTTGTCTCAGTGACTGTAGGCCCACTACTCATGTTGCCCTGTGAGGGAGGGTGGCTAGCAGTGTTACATGCTGATGTTATTGTCATATCTATAGGAAACTAGTTGAAGAGGTTTTTCTTGTTCTCTTTTATTGTTACAGATCTCCTGGTCCAGCCTGATATCTTCCTGACTGACCCAATGGGAGGGGTCTTCAGGGGCCACCAGGGGCCCGAGATGTTCAGGGGCTACAGCTTCACCATCACCTGCTCCACTCAGCCACAGTACCCAGGAGGCTCCTTCCTCCTCACGTTCACCAGCTCCAACAGAACCCAGATCCAGCCAGCTGTCAATCACTCTGCTGCCTTCCTCTTCCCTGCTGCAGATGACTCCCACCGAGGGAACTACAGCTGTGTTTATGACAATTATGTTTTCTCTCATAACTTCTCCTCTGAGAGTGAGCTCCTCTCCCTCACCATCACAGGTAACTGAACATGAACCAGACTTATAACTTTGTCAATGACAGATTTCCCACAGATCTATGTGATGATGATCAGTCCCCTCATCAAAGGTGTTTCTGTTTGCAGCCTCTCCTCTGCCAGCCTTCATCATCAGACACGTTGTAGTGCTGCTGATCCTACTGACAGCCATCACCACCTCCTACCTGTACTACAAGGTAAAGACCTTTACTCAGACGTTACAAGTCATTTAAACTAGAGGGTGAGGGGGAGAGGGAAGGAGAGAATGGAGATACTAGAGAGTAAATGTCTGACTGTTGGTGCTGTGCCTCCCTAGCCCACCAGGAGGCAGAAGAGAGTGAACAGGGTGAGCAGCATGGATCTTTATGTCAATGCCATGGAGATGGTCTCTCTGAGCTCCAGAGCTGAAGCTGGACCGGGAGAGGAGAGAGCAGCCCAGGGGACGGAGTAGGAGTAGAATTAATCTGACCCTACATGCTGATCTTAGGTCAGTTTTGTGTTTTAAATCGATGGTCAGCATTGGACTGGTGTTTAAAATGTGGTGACAAACCTGAAGTGGTTCTAATTTTAATAACAAGTTCAGAATGAGTTTATCTTTCTAGAACCTTGGAAGAAATCTAAAAGGAGTGACTGCAACCACCATTATTCATTTAGTTTGGTTTTTACCACCAGAGAAACATGGGGTTTGGGGTAACATGGGGTTCTGGGTAACATGGGGTTTGGGGTAACATGGGGTTTGGGTAACATGGGGTTTTGGGTAACATGGGGTTTGGGTAACATGGGGTTCTGGGTAACATGGGGTTTGGGTAACATGGGGTTTGAGTAACATGGGGTTCTGGTAACATGGGGTTTTGGGTAACATGGGGTTCTGGGTAACATGGGGTTCTGGGTAACATGGGGTTCTGGGTAACATGGGGTTCTGGGTAACATGGGGTTCTGGGTAACATGGGGTTTCGGTTCATTTCAGAAACTAGCTCAATTAGGTCTGTTTTGCATTCCACCCGTGGAGGAAGGTGGGAGGAGCCTCAGAAACCTGGATCATTGTAATGGCTGAAACGGAGTAGGTGGAACGGTGTCAAACACTTGATCTGTTTGATACTGTTCCATTCATTCCCTTCCAGCCAATACAATGAGCCAGTCCTCCTATAGCTCCTCCCACCAGCCTCCACCGCATTCTATACATTCATTCCCTTCCAGCCAATACAATGAGCCAGTCCTCCTATAGCTCCTCCCACCAGCCTCCACCGCATTCTATACATTCATTCCCTTCCAGCCAATACAATGAGCCAGTCCTCCTATAGCTCCTCCCACCAGCCTCCACCGCATTCTATACATTCATTCCCTTCCAGCCAATACAATGAGCCAGTCCTCCTATAGCTCCTCCCACCAGCCTCCACCGCATTCTATACATTCATTCCCTTCCAGCCAATACAATGAGCCAGTCCTCCTATAGCTCCTCCCACCAGCCTCCACCGCATTCTATACATTCATTCCCTTCCAGCCAATACAATGAGCCAGTCCTCCTATAGCTCCTCCCACCAGCCTCCACCGCATTCTATACATTCATTCCCTTCCAGCCAATACAATGAGCCAGTCCTCCTATAGCTCCGCCCACCAGCCTCCACCGCATTCTATACATTCATTCCCTTCCAGCCAATACAATGAGCCAGTCCTCCTATAGCTCCGCCCACCAGCCTCCACCGCATTCTATACATTCATTCCCTTCCAGCCAATACAATGAGCCAGTCCTCCTATAGCTCCTCCCACCATTATTATTAGTCCATGTATTATTATATTATTTAGTATAGCCTACTGTTAGATTCTTTATGTTGAAGAGTCTCCATTATTAGTCCATGTATTATTATATTATCTAGTATAGCCTACTGTTAGATTCTTTATGTTGAAGTGTCTCCATTATTAGTCCATGTATTATTATATTATTTAGTATAGCCTACTGTTAGATTCTTTATGCTGAAGAGTCTCCATTATTAGTCCATGTATTATTATATTATTTAGTATAGCCTACTGTTAGATTCTTTATGTTGAAGATTCTCCATTATTAGTCCATGTATTATTTAGTATAGCCTACTGTTAGATTCTTTATTTTGAAGAGTCTCCATTATTAGTCCATGTATTATTATATTATTTAGTATAGCCTACTGTTAGATTATTTATGTTGAAGAGTCTCCATTATTAGTCCATGTATTATTATATTATTTAGTATAGCCTACTGTTAGATTCTTTATGCTGAAGAGTCTCCATTATTAGTCCATGTATTATTATATTATTTAGTATAGCCTACTGTTAGATTCTTTATGCTGAAGCGTCTCCATTATTAGTCCATGTATTATAATCATCTGTTCATTCTTTGTAGTTTGAAACACTTTAATAAAAGGGGACATATTTTTCACAAGTCAATGTGGTTTATTGTTGTAGTTTGTTTACTTTTAGATGTATAAATCTCTCCTGATGTTGATATTGATTTACGATGCAGATTATTGTTATGATGTTGTGCCTTCAGAAAATATTCACACTCCTTTACTTACAAAATGGGATAAAAAAATAAAAATTTAATTTTTTTGTCAATGATCTACACAAAATACTCAACCCCCTGAGTCAATACGTGTTTGGATCACATTTGTCAGTGATTACAGCTGTGCCTTCTGGGTAAATCTAGAAGAGCTTTCCACACCTGAATTGTGCAACATTTGCCCATTATTAACAAAATTTAACCAAAATTCTTCAAACCCTCTAATTAGTTATTGATCATTACTAGACAACCATTTTCAAGTGTTGCCATAGATTTTCGGGCAGATTTAAGTCAAAACTGTAACTCGGCCACTCAGGAACATTCACTGTTTTCTTGGTAAGCACCTTGTGTAGATTTGTCCTTGTGTTGTAGGTTATTGTCCTGCTGAAAGATGAATTCGTAACCCAGTGTTGGTGGAAAGCAGACTGAACCATGATTCCCTCTAGGATTTTGCCTGTGCTTTGCTCCATCCCGTGAATATTTTTATCCTGAAAAACTCCCCAGTCCTTAACAATTACAGGCATACCCATAACATGATGCAGCCACCACCACCAGGGGGGGGGAGAGTGCACCTCATATTCAGGAAGGTGTACTGAATGTTCCCTACAGTGTATTTTTCCCAATTCATTATAGTTGGTTTGGTTTATTTTCTAGTTTAGTTTCTCTCATGATGTTATAGATCATAAATGTTACATTCATTATGATGTAGATTGTTAGGATGTTGTTAGTAGTATATAGATGATGTTATTGATTATAAATGTTATGATATTGATTATGATGTAGATTACTGTTATGATGTTAGTAGTATAGAGATAATGATGTCATTGATTATAAATGTTATGATATTGATTATGATGTAGATTATTGTTATGATGTTGTTAGTAGTATATAGATAATGATGTCATTGATTATAAATGTTATATTGATTATGATGTAGATTAGTGTTGGGATGTTGTTAGTAGTATATAGATAATGATGTTATTGATTATAAATGTTATGATATTGATTATGATGTTAGTAGTATATAGATATTGTTATTCTCTTATGATCTGTGGGTTACAGAGGAAGTACATCGTACAGTTCTGATATACAATAGATTGTGTGTGTGTGTATGCTGTGTGCATATGAAATAATCAAATCATACAACCAACCAACCAACCAACCAACCAACCAACCAACCAACCAACCAACCAACCAACCAACCAACCAACCAACCAACCAACCAACCAACCAACCAACCAACCAACCAACCAACCAACCAACCAACCAACCAACCAACCAACCAACCACTCAATAAGTTAAGTAAATAAATATTGTATTTAGAGTGGCAAAAAGTCTCCCCTGTAAAAAAATACCAAGTGTTGTTGTTCATTACATAAATAGTCTCATCTGTCTGTTGGTTGTGTGTTTTTAATAACAGTTGATGACAGTGTTTGTTGATGTTGTATTTTCAGTTAGAGTAGTAGTCCGTCAGCAAGATAAAAAAAAAAAAATCCCTTTTCATTCACTTCCCCTCTTCCTCCTCCTCCTCCTCCACACACAGTCCTAGTTCGCCACGTCGGAGACAGAGATGAAACCAACTGCGCCAAAGCCCAAGCAAAGGAGAAACAAACCCTCTGTCTTTTCCACTTCAACGTTTCAACAGGTGCTACAAAATGGCGTCCAGTTGACTTGGTGTCCCCCAAGGCTCGGTGCTTGGCACGTAAGGTTTCTCCAACCGTAACGCAGCTCGCATGTCATTGGCCAGCTCCTCGGTCTCTGTGGAGACGTCGCCATTGGCGATCTTGGTGTTCTCCTCGTACCCCGTGGGCATGAAGGCTAGCGTGTACGGGAAGAGCCTGTGACACTCCGCACGGTAAGACTCCGCCCACTCCTTTGACTCGCCCAATCCTCCATTCCGAAGCGCCTCTAGTACCTCTGTGCAGATCTGATTGGAGGACGGGGAGTGAGAAAGGCATTATAGGTCAATTATGTACTCAATGTTTTAGTTATCGTTTCTGCATTTCTGTTCTGCTGTTTTTACATTGAAAAAGTCAGAAAATGGAATAACAAATGATGTCATCAAAAGAAGGATTAACGACAGAAAAACTCTGCCTTGTTAAATAGGATATGAAAACGTCTGGTTGTTGGCCAGCAACGTGAATTAACAACCCAACCCACTAGACAACAGCAACATAACAACCCAACCCACTAGACAACAGCCACATAACAACCCAACCCACTAGACAACAGCAACATAACAACCCAACCCACTAGACAACAGCAACGTAAATTAACAACCTAACCCACTAGACGACAGCAACGTAAATTAACAACCCAACCCACTAGACAACAGCAACATAACAACCCAACCCACTAGACGACAGCAACATAAATGAACAACCCAACCCACTAGAAGACAGCAACATAACAACCCAACCCACTAGACAACAGCAACATAAATGAACAACCCAACCCACTAGAAGACAGCAACATAACAACCCAACCCACTAGACGACAGCAACATAACAACCCAACCCACTAGACAACAGCAACGTAAATTAACAACCCAACCCACTAGACAACAGCAACGTAAATTAACAACCCAACCCACTAGACAACAGCAACATAAATTAACAACCCAACCCACTAGACAACAGCAACGTAAATGAACAACCCAACCCACTAGACAACAGCAACATAACAACCCAACCCACTAGACAACAGCAACGTAAATTAACAACCCAACCCACTAGACAACAGCAACGTAAATTAACAACCCAACCCACTAGACAACAGCAACATAAATTAACAACCCAACCCACTAGACAACAGCAACGTAAATTAACAACCCAACCCACTAGACAACAGCAACGTGAATTAACAACCCAACCCACTAGACGACAGCAACATAACAACCCAATACATTGCCTGCACCCCTAAATTCAACCTGAAGCCTATATGGGTTATGAATGCCGTATTAACCTGTCTTCGGTAACAGTCCATCAGGCCACTATGAGGTCTACCTGTGTTGATACTAAGCTTCCTGGACCAACCGGAAGTGGTTAAAATCACCCTAAAAGTGTATACCCATACTCTGCCTGCAGTTTGATAGACATAGTGCATTCAACCCTGTGTAAATCAGTCAGTTCGTAACGTAAACACTTAAAACTCAGGATTCTGTAAAAGCATACCCCAATGAGGATATGTGGTGACTTATAGCTTCCTGTGCCAACCGGAAGTGCCATAATTGGTGTCTCAAGGGCTGTTTTGAAGGGTTAAAAAAGTCAGATCTGTCCAAAACTTCATGTGTGATTAGGCAACCCCCATGAACTGTAAATCAGTCATTTTTCCCATAAAATTTCAAAGGAAAACTAAATCACTCACACACACAGCTTGGAAGGACCCACCCAATTGTTGTTGCACAACAATGCACGTGCATTTGCAATATGATTCTATAGTGAAAAAACATCACCAAAGTGACATTCTGAAATCAACCCTAACGAGCGATTGAGATGAACCAGAATCACTGCCCGGCCATCCTGTGTTCATCAGGCCAGTCAATTTTGCATTTCTGCAGGATTTTTGACCATGCCAAATTCGTGATGGTACATGCCCATTGAAACATATTGCAAATGCATGTGCACTTGCAATATGATTCTATAGTGAAAAAACATTACCAAATGGACATGATGAAATCAACACAACGAGTGATGGAAAGGAACAGCTATCATTGCCCGGCCATCCTGTGTTCATCAGGTCAGTCAATTTTGCAATTCTGCAGTATTTTTGAGCATGTCAAATTTCTTTTGGCATTTGGCCAAAGAAAAAGTGACTTTTGACTTTGACTTTTGACTTCCTATGATATCATATTGCAAATGGACAAAACATATGCCTTATGCACAAGTAAAAAAAAAAAAATTATGATAATACAAGTTGACAAAAGTATAGTTTGAGCAAAGTATAGTTTGAATTTTGAGCATGCCAAATTCGTGATGGTACATGCCCATTGAAACATATTGCAAATGCACGTGCATTTGCAATATGATTCAATAGTGAAAAAACATCACCAAATGGACATGATGAAATCAACACAACGAGTGATGGAAAGGAACAACTATCACTGCCCGGCCATCCCGAGTTCATCAGGCCAGTCAATTTTGGCATTTGGCCCCCCCAAAAGTGACTTTTGACTTCCTATGAAATCATATTGCAAATGGACAAATCATGTTCCTTATGCACAAGTCCAAAAAAAAAAAATTATGATAATAACATTTTACAAAAGTATATTCATACAGTTCTTACACATGATTAATTGACTTAAAATCTAAACAATTTCGAAAAAACGGTCCAGAAAGCACTTTTTTCACGAGGGTGATAAGTTTTTTTTTTAAAGTTCACATTTTCGACTTTTGACTTCCTATTAAATCATATTGCAAATGGACAAAACATATGCCTTACGCACAAGTAAAAAAAAAAAAATTAATTATGATAATAAAATACGACTAAAGTATGTTGATACAGTTCTTATACGTGTGTAATTGACACAAAATTCGAAAGAATTTTGAAAAACGGTCCAGAAAGCACTTTTTTAACTTCTTGCTACTACTTGAGACGCAGATGTCTCAAGTAGGCACCTGGAAATGCAAATGCGCTACGCTAAATGCTAAATGTACTCGTTAAAACTCAAACGTTCATCAAAATACACATGCAGGGTATTGAATTAAAGCTACACTCGTTGTGAATCTAGCCAACAAGTCAGATTTTTAAAATGCTTTTTGGCGAAAGCATGAAGAAGCTATTATCTGATAGCGTGCAACACCCCAAAATGCCTGAATGCGACGTAAACAAAGATTTAGCGTAGCCGGCGCTACACAAAACGCAGAAATAAAATATAAAACATTCATTACCTTTGACGAGCTTCTTTCTTGGCACTCCTATATGCCCCATAAACAAATAATATAGCCGTCTCCACTAGGGCCCTCTCAGCTAGCCGGCTCCACTATGGCCCTCTCAGCCACCTGGCTCCAACTGGCTCCACCTGGCTACTCTAGGGCCCTCTCAGCCACCTGGCTCCACTAGGACCCTCTCAGCCATCTAGCTCCACTAGGGCCCTCTCATATAGCCAGCACCACTAAGACCCTCCCAGATAGCCGGCTCCACTAAAACCCTCTCAGATAGCCGGCACCACTAGGGCCCTCTCAGCCACCTGGCTCCACTAGGGCCCTCTAAGCTAGCCGGCTCTACTAGGACCCTCTCAGCTAGCTGGCTCCACTAGGGCCCTCTCAGCCACGTGGCTCCAATAGGGCCCTCTCAGCCACCTGGCTCCACTAGGGCCCTCTCAGCCATCTTGCTCCATTAGGGCCCTCTCAGCCACCTGGCTCCACTAGGGCCCTCTCAGCCACATGGCTCCACTAGGGCCCTCTCATATAGCCAGCACCAGTAGGACCCTCTCAGATAGCCGGATCCACTAGGGCCCTCTCAGCCAGCCGGCTCCACTAGGGCCCTCTCAGCCAGCTGGCTCAACTAGGGCCCTCTCAGCCATCTAGCTCCACTAGGGCCCTCTCAGCCACCTGGCTCCACTAGGGCACTCTCAGCCAGCCTGCTCCATTAGGGCCCTCTCAGCCACCTGGCTCCACTAGGGCCCTCTCAGCCACCTGGCTCCACTCGGGCCCTCTCAGCCACCTGGCTCCACTAGGGGCCTCTCAGCCAGTTGGTGTGTTTAGGAGAGTGTGAGTTGTGTGTGCAAAAAGTTGAAGTAAAAATGTCAAGGGGTATTAACTAAAGTGATACATCTAGTCCACTGGTTCCCCTGTTCTCATCACAACAGGTCACACTTTCTGCTGACATGATTACACACTGTGGTATTTTACCTAACAGATACAGGAGCTTGTCAATATTACATATTATTTTTCAAATGATTTTGGGGTCCTTGTATGCTGAGAGAAAATGATGTCTTCTATATATGTTTCTAACAACATAGTATGTTATGACAGACAGACAGACAGACAGACAGACAGACAGACAGACAGACAGACAGACAGACAGACAGACAGACAGACCTAATAGTCAACCCTCCACTCTCTCCCTGAGTCCAGGCCCCAGACAGACAGACAGACAGACAGACAGACAGACAGACCTAATAGTCAACCCTCCACTCTCTCCCTGAGTCCAGGCCCCAGACAGACAGACAGACAGACAGAACTACTAGTCACCCCTCCACTCTCTCCCTGAGTCCAGGCCCCAGACAGACAGACAGACAGACAGAACTACTAGTCACCCCTCCACTCTCTCCCTGAGTCCAGGCCCCAGACAGACAGACAGACAGACAGACAGACAGACAGACAGAACTACTAGTCACCCCTCCACTCTCTCCCTGAGTCCAGGCCCCAGACAGACAGAACAGCAACACCGTCAGAACTATAGCAGTCTTCATTCTGAAATGACTCTGGTCTTCTTCAGAAGTAGTGCAGTAGTCTACAGGGTTCAGAACTCACCTTTTTAAACACTTCTTATCACTCATATCATGAGCTTTCACATGTGTTTGGTTACATAGTTCCCAATGTGTCACACCTGCTCCCCCCCCCCCCCCCCCCCCTCCCTGGCCCTCGAAGGCACCAGGTTCCCGAGCATTATGCAGTCCTTGCACCATCATTACACACACAAACATTAAGAGTGTTTACTTATCAGACCCACATATATAATGAATATACTATAATATACTATATTCATATGCTTTTAGTACTCACACATGACTCATATCCTGTTTGCAGGTCATGTGTTGTTTTGAGCCAGCAGTAAAAACACACTGACAGGACAGTTCCTCTTATGGCCACTAGGTGGTAATCTGGTGTCACAGACGCAGGACTGTAGACAAGAAAGAAGCATTGTCCCAATTATCTCTCCTTTCTCCTAATGTGTACACTTGTTCCCTTCACTGAAATGACTGGTAAACTAAATATAGTGGAAATGCCCACTTGATAACAGTAGAGTCCTCTGAGTGGAACGGTGGGAGACAAACATTACCTCCTCTCCCCTTCTCCCATCCTCCTCTTTTCAACTTTTCAACCTCCTCTCCTCTCCTCTCCTCTCCTCTCCTCTCCTCTCCTCTCCTCTCCTCTCCTCTCCTCTCCTCTCCTCTCCTCTCCTCTCCTCTCCTCTCCTCTCCTCTCCTCTCCTCTCCTCTCCCCTCCCCTCCCCTCTCCTCTCCTCTCCTCTCCTCTCCTCTCCTCTCCTCTCCTCTCCTCTCCCCTCCTCTCCTCTCCTCTCCTCTCCTCTCCTCTCCTCTCCTCTCCTCTCCTCTCCTCTCCTCTCCTCTCCTCTCCTCTCCCCTCCCCTCCCCTCCTCTCCTCTCCTCTCCTCTCCTCTCCTCTCCTCTCCTCTCCTCTCCCCTCCCCTCTCCTCTCCTCTCCTCTCCTCTTCATCTTTTTGTCACTGACTTCTCACCAGTGATGTCATCATAACCAGTAACCTGTTCCTCTCTTGACCCAACCTGACCCTGACATATAGCATCAGGCCTGTTGAGTTGACTTGGGTAACAGACCTCTAGCTTCTACACCACATCCCCCCTTCTCCTGCTCTAACATGAGACTTCATCAGTACTCATTTTGGGTTCTGGTACTGTTTCTATTTAGGTGCTGGAACATTAAGCCAATATTCTATAAGAGGTGAACTCAAGCAGTAGAAAGTTAGAGGTGATATTATAGGACACTATGTGAAATGTTGCTGCTCTGTCAGCAGTTTCCTGTGGAGTTTTTTTAACATATCAGTTTGCTGTCGTGTGTTCAACCACTGATCCAAGATAAGTTGCTAAGAAGATAATCTCACATCATAGAAGTAAGAAAGTAATGAGAGAGAAGTCATATAGCCTAGCAGTATTTTCCACTCTTCAGTCCACTCTTTATGACAGCAGACTGTGGAGCCCCAGTTAGAGACAGATATGATACCTGCAGTGGTACTGATGACCCTGTTGTGGAGCACAGGTAGGATGCTGTTATATTGATATACACTTGTGACAGTTACTGAGATATGATTTGATACTGTAAGATATATTATAATTGATTATAATTATAACATTCAACTGGAAGCAGACAGTAAAAAAGTGTCTCAAAGCAAGACAATGATGTGATCACCTGTAAATGTACTTTACTGTAGTCTAACTGTCCATCTGGGGACAGGCACTAATGTCAGTTAAGTTGTGATGGTGTCATGCATCTGACTGTTGTATATTCAGTGTGTCAATGATTGATTGTATCTGTCTCAATGTAAATGAGAGAATATATTATATATTATATTGGTGTTATGTTAGAGTAGGAGAAGGGAGGGGTGGAGATGATAGAGGTCTATGAGCTGAGTCAAAATCAACAGGTCCAACACTATACGTCACGAAGAGAGAGAGAACAAGAGAGAGAGAGAGAGAGAGAGAGAGAGAGCGTGTGCGCAAAATAAATGAGCAGAGCGTTAGGGAGGAGAGAGGAGGGGAGGGGACAGAGGAGGGACGGTGAGAAAGGAGGGGAGGGGAGGTAGGAGGGTAACGGAGAGAAGGGGAGGGGAGAGAGAGAAATGTGGAGGAGAGAGAAGGAGAGAGAAGCGGAGGGTAGAGAGAAGGGGAGGGGAGAGAGAGAAATGTGGAGGAGAGAGAAAGAGAGAGAAGCGGAGGGTAGAGAGAAGGGGAGGGGAGAGAGAGAATTGTGGAGGAGAGAGAAAGAGAGAGAAGGGGAGGGAGAGAGAGAAATGTGGAGGAGAGAGAAAGAGAGAGAAGGGAAGAGATGGGGGAGGGGAGAGAAATAGTAAAGGAAGGGCTCCACTAGGGCTCTCTCAGCCAGCCTGCTCCACTAGGGCTCTCTCAGCCAGCCTGCTCCACTAGGGCCCTCTCAGCCAGCCTGCTCCACTAGGGCCCTCTCAGCCAGCCTGCTCCACTAGGGCCCTCTCAGCCAGCCTGCTCCACTAGGGCCCTCTCAGCCAGCCTGCTCCACTAGGGCCATCTCAGCCAGCCAGCTCCACTAGGGCCCTCTCAGCCAGCCTGATCCACTAGGGCCCTCTCAGCCAGCCTGCTCCACTAGGGCCCTCTCAGCCAGCCTGCTCCACTAGGGCCCTCTCAGCCAGTTTGCTCCACTAGGGCCCTCTCAGCCAGCCTGCTCCACTAGGGCCCTCTCAGCCAGCCTGCTCCACTAGGGCCCTCACAGCCAGCCTGCTCCAATAGGGCCCTCTCAGCCAGCCTGCTTCACTAGGGCCCTCTCAGCCAGCCTGCTCCACTAGGGCCCTCTCAGCCAGTCTGCTCCACTAGGGCCCTCTCAGCCAGCCTGCTCCACTAGGGCCCTCTCAGCCAGTCTGCTCCACTAGGGCCCTCTTAGCCAAGCTGGCTCCTCTAGGGCCCTCTCAGCCAAGCTGGCTCCTCTAGGGCCCTCTCAGCCAGCCTGCACCACTAGGGCCCTCTCAGCCATCTGGTTACACTAGGGCCCTCTCAGCCATCTGGTTACACTAGGGCACTCTTAGCCAGCCTGCTCCTCTAGGGCCTTCTCAGCCAAGCTGGCTCCTCTAGGGCCCTCTCAGCTAAGCTGGCTCCTCTAGGGCCCTCACAGCAAGCCTGCACCACTAGGGCCCTCTCAGCCATCTGGAAACACTAGGGCCCACTCAGTCAGCTGGCTCCTCTAGGGCCCTCACAGCCAGCCTACAACACTACGGCCCTCTCAGCTATCTGGTTACACTAGGGCCCTCTCAGCCATCTGGTTACACTAGGGCCCTCTCAGCCATCTGGTTACACTAGGGCCCTCTCAGCCAGCCTGCTCCACTAGGGCCCTCTCAGCCACCTGGCTCCACTATGGCCCTCTCAGCCACCTGGCTCCTCTAGGGCCCTCTCAGCCAGCTGGCTCCATTAGGGCCCTCTCAGACAGCTGGCTCCACTAGGGACCTCTCAGCCACCTGGCTCCACTAGGGCCCTCTCAGCCAGTTGGTGTGTGTAGGAGAGTGTGAGTTGTGTGTGCAAAAAGTAGAAGTACAAATGTCAAGGGTTATTAACTAAAGTGATAAATCTAGTCCTAGGTTTTATTTACTGTTGTGTTTGTTCTCCACTGGTTACCCTGTTCTCATCACAACAGGTCACACATTCTGCTGACATGATGACACACTGTGGTATTTCACCTAACAGAAACAGGAGTTTGTCAATATTACATATTATTTTTCAAATTATTTTGGGGTCTTTGTAATCTGACAGAATATGTCTCCTATATCGTACTACATTAAACAGGAGGTTAGGAGGTGCAGCTCAATTTCCACCTTATTTTGTGGGCACTGGGCACATAGCCTGTATTCTCTCTGCCTATGGCGAGAGAGACTCTTAAGTAGAGACTCTTAATCTCTGAAACTCTTAAGGATTGGCCCCTTTTTTTCAATTTTCGCCTAAAATGACAAACTCAAATCTAACTGCCTGTAACTCAGGCCCTGAAGCGAGGACATTTTTTTTTAATTTCACCTTTATTTAACCAGGTTGGCAAGTTGAGAACAAGTTCTCATTTACAATTGCGACCTGGCCAAGATAAAGCAAAGCAGTTCGACACATACAACGACACAGAGTTACACATGGAGTAAAACAAACATACAGTCAATAATACAGTATAAACAAGTCTATATACGATGTGAGCAAATGAGGTGAGAAGGGAGGTAAAGGCAAAACAAAGTAAATACAATATAGCAAGTAAAACACTAGAATGGTTGATTTGCAGTGGAAGAATGTGCAAAGTAAAAATACAAATAATGGGGTGCAAAGGAGCAAAATAAATAAATACAGTAGGGGATGAGGTAGTTGTTTGGGCTAAATTATAGGTGGGCTATGTACAGGTGCAGTAATCTGTGAGCTGCTCTGACAGTTGGTGCTTAAAGCTAGTGAGGGAGATAAGTGTTTCCAGTTTTAGAGATGTTTGTAGTTCGTTCCAGTCATTGGCAGCAGAGAACTGGAAGGAGAGGCGGCCAAAGAAAGAATTGGTTTTGGGGGTGACTAGAGAGATATACCTGCTGGAGCGTGTGCTACAGGTGGGAGATGCTATGGTGACCAGCGAGCTGAGATAAGGGGGGACTTTACCTAGCAGGGTCTTGTAGATGACATGGAGCCAGTGGGTTTGGCGACGAGTATGAAGCGAGGGCCAGCCAACGAGAGTGTACAGGTCGCAATGGTAGTAGTATATGGGGCTTTGGTGATAAAACGGATGGCACTGTGATAGACTGCATCCAATTTGTTGAGTAGAGTGTTGGAGGCTATTTTGTAAATGACATCGCTGAAGTCGAGGATCGGTAGGATGGTCAGTTTTACAAGGGTATGTTTGGCAGCATGAGTGAAGGATGCTTTGTTGAGAAATAGGAAGCCGATTCTAGATTTAATTTTGGATTGGAGATGTTTGATGTGAGTCTGGAAGGAGAGTTTACAGTCTAACCAGACACTCAGGTATTTGTAGCTGTCCACGTATTCTAAGTCAGAGTCGTCCAGAGTAGTGATGTTGGACGGACGGGCAGGTAGCGATCAGTTGAAGAGTCACCCCTCCACTCTTTCCCTGAGTCCAGGCCCCAGACAGACAGACAGACAGACATAACTACTAGTCACCCCTCCACTATCTCCCTGAGTCCAGGCCCCAGACAGACAGACAGACAGACATAACTACTAGTCGCCCCTCCACTATCTCCCTGAGTCCATCAGACAGACAGACAGACAGACAGACAGAACTACTAGTCACCCCTCCACTCTCTCCCTGAGTCCAGGCCCCAGACAGACAGATAGACAGACATAACTACTAGTCACCCCTCCACTATCTCCTTGAGTCCAGGCCCCAGACAGACAGACAGACAGACATAACTACTAGTCGCCCCTCCACTATCTCCCTGAGTCCATCAGACAGACAGACGAACGAACAAACTACTAGTCACCCCTCCACTCTCTCCCTGAGTCCAGGCCCCAGACAGACAGACAGACAGACAGACAGACAGACAGACAGAACTACTAGTCACCCCTCCACTCTCTCCCTGAGTCCAGGCCCCAGACAGACAGATAGACAGACATAACTACTAGTCACCCCTCCACTATCTCCTTGAGTCCAGGCCCCACACAGACAGACAGACAGACATAACTACTAGTCGCCCCTCCACTATCTCCCTGAGTCCATCAGACAGACAGACAGACGAACGAACAAACTACTAGTCACCCCTCCACTCTCTCCCTGAGTCCAGGCCCCAGACAGACAGACAGACATAACTACTAGTCACCCCTCCACTCTCTCCCTGAGTCCAGGCCCCAGACAGACAGACAAACAGACAGACAGAACTACTAGTCACCCCTCCACTCTCTCCCTGAGTCCAGGCCCTAGACAGACAGACAGACAGACATAACTACTAGTCACCCCTCCACTCTCTCCCTGAGTCCAGGCCCCAGACAGACAGACAGACAGACAGACAGACAGACAGACAGACAGACAGACAGAACTACTAGTCACCCCTCCACTCTCTCCCTGAGTCCATCCCCCAGACCGACCGACCGCTCTGTCACCTCTGTCATTACCTTCCCTACATCTGTCTGGTTCCTGATCTGTTCTCTGCTTCAGCATTAATTGTGGTTTGTGGTTTTGTTCCCGTGTGCTGACGCTGTTCTTGTCTTTGTCTGTTCCTGATTAAATGTTGATTCCACGTACCTGCTTCTCATCTCTGGCGTATGTCCTGACACATTGTTCTTCTGAGTGATAAAACAGCAAACATTAAGAGAGTTTACTTATCAGACCCACATATATAATAAATATACTATAATATACTATATTCATATGCTTTTAGTACTCACACATGAATCATATCCTGTTTGCAGGTCATGTGTTGTTTTGAGCCAGCAGTAAAAACACACTGACAGGACAGTTCCTCTTATGGCCACTAGGTGGTAATCTGGTGTCACAGACGCAGGACTGGAGACTAGAAAGAAGCATTGTCCCAATTATCTCTCCTTTCTCCTAAAGTGTGCACTTGTTCACTTACCTTCACTGAAATGACTAATATACTAAATGTAGTGGAAATGCCCACTTGATAACAGTAGAGTCCTCTGAGTGGAACAGTGGGAGACAAATAATTCTCCAATTCTCCTCTTATCTCTCTCCTCTTTTCAACACCCTCTCCTCTTTCCTCTCCCCTTCTCCACCATCTCCTCTCCTCTTCTATTTTCTCTCTCCACTCCACTCCTCTCCTCTCCTTTCCTCTCCTCTCCTCTCCTCTCCTCTCCTTTCCTCTCCACTCCACTCCACTCCACTCCACTCCACTCCACTCCACTCCACTCCACTCCACTCCACTCCTCTCCTCTCCTCTCCTCTTCTCTCCACTCCACTCCTCTCCTCTCCTCTCCTCTTCTCTTCTCTCCACTCCACTCCTCTCCTCTCCTTTTCTCTCCACTCCTCTCCTCTCCTTTTCTCTCCACTCCTCTCCTCTCCTCTTTATATTTTTACCACTGACTTCTCACCAGTGATGTCATCATAACCAGTAACCTGTTCCTCTCTTGACCCAACCTGACCCTGACATATAGCATCAGGCCTGTTGAGTTGACTTGGGTAACAGACCTCTAGCTTCTACACCACATCCCCCCTTCTCCTGCTCTAACATGAGACCTCATCAGTGCTCATTTTGGGTGCTGGTACTGTTTATATTTAGGTGCTGGAACATTAAGCCAATATTCTATAAGAGGTGAACTCAAGCAGTAGAAAGTTAGAGGTGATATTATAGGACACTATGTGAAATGTTGCTGCTCTGTCAGCAGTTTCCTGTGGAGTTTTTTTAACATATCAGTTTGCTGTAGTGTGTTCAACCACTGATCCAAGATAAGTTGCTAAGAAGTTAATCTCACATCATTGAAGTTAGGACGTAATGAGAGAGAAGTCATATAGCCTAGCAGTATTTTGCACTCTTCAGTCCACTCTTTATGACAGCAGACTGTGGAGCCCCAGTTAGAGACAGATATGATACCTGCAGTGGTACTGATGACCCTGTTGTGGAGCACAGGTAGGATGCTGTTACAGTGATATACACTTGTGACAGTTACTGAGATATGATTTGATACTGTAAGATATATTATAATTATAACATGCAACTGGAAGCAGACAGTAAAAATGTGTCTCAAAGCAGGACAATGATGTGATCAACACTGATATACACTTGTGACAGTTACTGAGATATGATTTGATAATGTAAGATATATTATAATTTGCAGGGTTAGTAAAATAACATGCAACTGGAAGCAGACAGTAAAAATGTCTCTCAATGCAGGACAATGATGTAATCACCTGTAAATGTACTTTACTGTAGTCTAACTGTCCATCTGGGGACAGGCACTAATGTCAGTTAAGTTGTGATGGTGTCATGCATCTGACTGTTGTATATTCAGTGTGTCAATGATTGATTGTATCTGTCTCAATGTAAATGAGAGTATATATTATGTATTATATATTATATTGGTGTTATGTTAGAGTAGGAGAAGGGAGGGGTGGAGATGATAGAGGTCTATGAGCTGAGTCAAAATCAACAGGTCCAACACTATACGTCATGAAGAGAGAGCGAACAAGAGAGAGAGAACAAGAGAGAGAGAGAGAGAGAAGGAGCGCGTGTGCGCAAAAGAAATGAGCAGAGCGATAGGGAGGAGAGAGGAGGGGTGGGGAGAGCAGAGGATGGGAGGGGACAGAGGAGGGACGGTGAGAAAGGAGGGGAGGGGAGGGACGAGGGTAACGGAGAGAAGGGGAGGGGAGAGAGAGAAATGTGGAGGAGAGAGAAGGAGAGAGAAGCGGAGGGTAGAGAGAAGGGGAGGGGAGAGAAATGTGGAGGAGAGAGAAAGAGAGAGAAGGGGAGGGAGAGAGAGAAATGTGGAGGAGAGAGAAAGAGAGAGAAGGGGAGGGAGAGAGAGAGAAATGTGGAGGAGAGAGAAAGAGAGAGAAGGGAAGAGATGGGGGAGGGGAGAGAAATAGTAAAGGAAGGGCTCCACTAGGGCCGTCTCAGCCAGCCTGCTCCACTAGGGCCCTCTCAGCCAGCCTGCTCCACTAGGGCCCTCACAGCCAGCCTGCTCCACTAGGGCCCTCTCAGTCAGCCTGCTCCACTAGGGCCCTCTCAGCCAGCCTGCTCCACTAGGGCCCTCTCAGCCAGTCTGCTCCACTAGGGCCCTCTCAGCCACCTGGCTCCACTAGGGCCCTCTCAGCCACCTGGCTCCACTAGGGCCCTCTCAGCCAGCCTGCTCCACTAGGGCCCTCTCAGCCAGCCTGCTCCACTAGGGCCCTCACAGCCAGCCTGCTCCACTAGGGCCCTCTCAGTCAGCCTGCTCCACTAGGGCCCTCTCAGCCAGACTGCTCCACTAGGGCCCTCTCAGCCAGTCTGCTCCACTAGGGCCCTCTCAGCCAGCCTGCTCCACTAGGGCCCTCTCAGCCAGCCTGCTCCAATAGGGCCCTCTCAGCCAGCTTGCTCCACTAGGGCCCTCTCAGCCTGCCTGCTCCACTAGGGCCCTCTCAGCCAGTCTGCTCCACTAGGGCCCTCTCAGCCAGCCTGCACTACTAGGGCCCTCTCAGCAAGTCTGCTCCACTAGGGCCCTCTCAGCCACCTGGCTCCACTAGGGCCCTCTCAACCAGCCGGCTCCACTAGGGCCCCCTCAGCCAGCTGGCTCCATTAGGGCCCTCTCAGCCATTCTGCTCCACTAGGGCCGTCTCAGCCAGCCTGCTCAACCAGGGCCCTCACAGCCAGCCTGCTCCACTAGGGCCCTCTCAGCCAGCCTGCTCCACTAGGGCCTTCTCAGCCAGTCTGCTCCACTAGGGCCCTCTCAGCCAGCCTGCTCCACTAGGGCCCTCTCAGCCAGCCTGCTCCACTAGGGCCCTCTCAGCAAGCCTGTTCCACTAGGGCCCTCTCAGCCTGCCTGCTCCACTAGGGCCCTCTCAGCCAGCCTGCTCCACTAGGGCCCTCTCAGCCAGCCTGCTCCACTAGGGCCCTCTCAGCTAGCTGGCTCCTCTAGGGCCCTCTCAGACAGTTGGCTCCTCTAGGGCCCTCTCAGTCACCTGGCTCCAATTGGGCCCTCTCAGCCAGCCTGCTCCACTAGGGCCCTCTCAGCCAGCCTGCTCCACTAGGGCCCTCTCAGCCAGTCTGCTCAACTAGGGCCCTCTCAGCCACCTGGCTCCACTAGGGCCCTCTCAGCCAGCATGCTCCACTAGGGCCCTCTCAACCAGCCCGCTACACTAGGGCCCTCTCAGCTAGCTGGCTCCACTAGGGCCCATTCAGCCAGCCTGCTCCACTAGGGCCCTCTCAGCCAGCCTGCTCCACTAGGGCCCTCTCATTCAGCCTGCTCCACTAGGGCCCTCTCAGCCAGCTGGCTACACTAGGGCCCTCTCAGCTAGCTGGCTCCACTAGGGCCCTCTCAGCCAGCCTGCTCCACTAGGGCCCTCTCAGCCAGCCTGCTCCACTAGGGCCCTCTCAGCAAGCCTGTTCCACTAGGGCCCTCTCAGCCTGCCTGCTCCACTAGGGCCCTCTCAGCCAGCCTGCTCCACTAGGGCCCTCTCAGCCAGCCTGCTCCACTAGGGCCCTCTCAGCTAGCTGGCTCCACTAGGGCCCTCTCAGACAGTTGGCTCCTCTAGGGCCCTCTCAGTCACCTGGCTCCACTAGGGCCCTCTCAGCCAGCCTGCTCCACTAGGGCCCTCTCCGCCAGCCTGCTCCACTAGGGCCCTCTCAGCCAGTCTGCTCCACTAGGGCCCTCTCAGCCAGCCTGCACTACTAGGGCCCTCTCAGCCAGCCTGCTCCACTAGGGCCCTCTCAGCCACCTGGCTCCACTAGGGCCCTCTCAACCAGCCGGCTCCACTAGGGCCCCCTCAGCCAGCTGGCTCCATTAGGGCCCTCTCAGCCATTCTGCTCCACTAGGGCCGTCTCAGCCAGCCTGCTCAACCAGGGCCCTCACAGCCAGCCTGCTCCACTAGGGCCCTCTCAGCCAGCCTGCTCCACTAGGGCCTTCTCAGCCAGCCTGCTCCACTAGGGCCCTCTCAGCCAGCCTGCTCCACTAGGGCCCTCTCAGCCAGCCTGCTCCACTAGGGCCCTCTCAGCAAGCCTTTTCCACTAGGGCCCTCTCAGCCTGCCTGCTCCACTAGGGCCCTCTCAGCCAGCCTGCTCCACTAGGGCCCTCTCAGCCAGCCTGCTCCACTAGGGCCCTCTCAGCTAGCTGGCTCCTCTAGGGCCCTCTCAGACAGTTGGCTCCTCTAGGGCCCTC